>NC_143178.1:16674166-16977196 GCF_047325235.1 Durio zibethinus
GTGGTGTTAAATTGCTATTTGCTTAAATGATTTTGGCATAATGGAAATAATTTTGTGATTTTTATACATATTGATTTGCGATTGTTGAATATGCCTATATGACCATATTAATTAAAATTACTCAATTTGTTTTTAATGCTTGGATAGTGTGAAATATTTTTTAAAACTTGATTGTTATATTCTAAATAGTTATAACTCTTGATTTGTGAATTGATGAACATCTTGTGCTTAAATCATATATATTGATGTTTGATTGGTCATCTCTTGATTTCTTATGAAACAGTCTTGAAATATGCTTTAATTATTTATCCTTATTAATTCAAGATTTTGTTTATTCTTTTGTGTTGATAAATTGATGAACTTTATATACTTAAAAGATATATATTGATTCTTTGTTCATCTATGTTTTTGGTCAAAATATGTACTCATATGATGATTGAATCAATTCGACCTTAATACTAATGATTTGAAAGTGCTTAAATTGTTTATTTTTTAATTTGTGAAATACTTTTGTGAAATATGCTAATTTTTGTGCTTAAATGTTATTATTGATTTTGTGAAATATTTTGGATCTTTGTGCTCAATTGATATATCTCTTGATTTGTGATTTTGAATATGATGAACTACTTGTTTATAAATGAAATATATTGTTAGTTCATCTATTGTTCTTGTCAAGTGTATGCTTATGTGATAAATGTTACTTATCTTTACTTGACATGCTTACAACATGACTTAAGTAAATGAATTTCTTATTATGCTTATTTTTAGCTTAAGTCATTGTTGATTATGGCCTATAATTTGTGTAGACATATTTATGCTAAAAATTCTATTGAATATGTTTTTGATGATAAATATGTCTTCCTTGAGTTTTTAGTTTTGATATGGCCTAAAATTTATTTTGGCATATTCTTTGGTGATTTATTGAATATATATGAATATTGAATATGTCTTCTTTATGTTCAATATTTCTAAATGATCTAGAAAGGATTAATGTTTTGTACATTAATGAGAACTTTAGCTTTAGTGCCAATATTGTGATGTTTGATGCTTAACTTGATATATGACCTCTAGCTTAAGTATATATATCCCTTGTAATTGGCAACTTGTGCTTAGTGAATAAATTTTATTTTGCCTATAATGACTTAGAATATGGAATTATTTTATAACAATTGGTATAATTTTTATCAATTGATTTTGTTGGTGCTTCCAATGAAAATCCTTTGTCAATAAAATTTCTAGGTCTATGCTAAGAGAACTTGAAATGAGCATGAATAAGCATATATTTTTGGAATTTCAAGTGGAACAAGCAAAGCAAATCATCTTCATCAATCAAGCGTAAGTACATCAAAAGACTAGCTCAAATGATGTGGAATGGAGGATTTAAAAGCCTCACTCAACTACAATGAGCACAACAACATATTCAATTAAATTAAATATTCTATTAAATATTTAATAATAAAATTTTCTTATTATTATTATGCTATTAATTAATTATCTTAATTCTTATTTAATTAATAATATTTAATTAACTATATATTAATAAATTTATTAATATAAAATTTTAAGTAATTATTTTTAAATAATTTAAATAAATTATTAATAAATATAATTTATTATTATTATATATATGACATTATCTTTAATATGTTAAAATAATTAAATAATTTTTTTATATTGATAATAAATTTATATGTTTTATTTTTATGCAATATTTATAATTATTATAAATATTAGTTTATTAATAATATACAATATAATATTATTATCAGTTAAATATTTTAATTAATTTAATTAAATATTAATATTAAAAATAAATTATAATTATAATTATAATAATTATTAATTGTTTTATATAAATAATTAATATTTGCTAATATAAATAGTATTTATATTGTTTAAATATAAACAATAATAATATATTATCTATAATTATAATTTAAAATTAATAAATAGTTATGACTATTTTATCATTAATTAATAATTTTCAAAACAATTAGTTAAATTATTTAAAATAAATAAAATAATATAGAATTTTATTATTATATATATGTTATATTAATATAATTCATTTTAAATTTAATAGAAATAACATTTTAAATTAATAAATTAAATTAATTATTTAATTTATATTAATATATAAGGTTAAATTAATTATTGTAATTAATAATTTTTATTATATTTATTAAACAATAAAAAGCTCCCATATATATTAATTATTAATTATTAATTTTTATTATATATTTTTTATTATGATATATAGTTATTAATTATTAATAAATTAATAATTAATAAATAGATAAATCATTTTAATAATTTAATGTTAAAATTATAATTATTTAATTTAATTAT
This sequence comes from Durio zibethinus, assembly GCF_047325235.1. Lineage (NCBI taxonomy): Eukaryota > Viridiplantae > Streptophyta > Magnoliopsida > Malvales > Malvaceae > Durio > Durio zibethinus. The sequence goes on from NC_143178.1 coordinate 16,676,516, forward strand.
ATTATATAAATTTAATGATAAACAAATTAAATTAGTTAAATAATCATTTTTATTAATTAATTAATTAATATTAATAATAACTAAATTAATAACTAAATTGATAATATTAATTATTACAAAATTATTTATATTATTAAGTAATATTACTTAATAAAATTTAATGTTTTAGGATAAAACAAAAATCATAACAATTAGAGATAGATAATTGTTCAAATAGTCATAATTATTTAAACTGGTTCGATAAAAAGATTTAGTTTTTAAATCGCTTATTAATTTTCAAAATAGTAATAAAATAGTATTATTTTATTTTGAATAATTTTGTATGAATAGAAACAATTGGTTTTGGAACATTAATTTTTAAATAAATTTATTTTTAAAATTTTTACTTATTAATTTTTGGAACATTGATAAATTTATATTATTTTGTTTGAAATAAGCTTGAATGAATAGAACCAATTGTTTTATGACAAAACAAAAAGTTGTAATGTTTTGAAATAGATAATTATTAAGATAGTCATAACTATTTGAACTTGTTCGATTAATTCTCTTACTTTTTAATTTTTGGAATATTAATAAATTAGTATTATTTTATTTCAAATAAGCTAACATGAATTGAAACAATTGTTTTATTACAAAACAAAATGTTACAATGATTTGAAGTAAATAATTGTTCAAATAGTCATGACTATTTGAACTTGTTTGGTAAACTTATTTTTTTAAAATCTTTTACTTATTAATTGTTGAAATATTAATAAATGAATATTATTTTAATCCGAATAAGCTCGTATGGACGGAAATAATTTTTTTATGAAAAAACAAAAAAGTCATAAGAATTTGAAATAAATAATTATTTAGATAGTCATAACAATGTGAATTTGTTTGATAAATAGATTTATCTTTTAAATCTTTTGCTTATTAATTTTCTTATTAATAACTATTTATAAATTATTTTTATAAGTATAACTAAAAATTAAATAATTAATATAATTAATATAATATCAAACAAGTTTAATATAATAGATTTAATTTATTTGATACATAAATATTATTACTTTCGTATCTTAACAATATTATCAATTATTGTATATTTATCAAATATATTATTAAATTATTCTAAATAATATTAATTATTAGTAATTAAATTGTTATAATAATAAATATAATAACGTAATCCTTTTGTAATATTATAATTATAATTATTATAATTATAATAGACTAGAATAATATAGTATTAAAATAGTAATATTTGATAATTATATTATCAAATAATTAATTTATTTAAAATAGATAATTAATGGAATAAATAAACAATTGTTTATTACTTAAATTTTAAATTAATTTTACTAATTATATAGTACTATATATTGATTGAAATAAATAATATATAATTGTTGTTTATAATAGTAAATATAATTTAAAATAGTTAATAATATTTTGAAAATTATTTTTTATTTAATTTACATATTATTATAATTAATTTAACTAATAAATTAAATATTATTATACTGTATTTATAAATGAAGATTAAATATTATTAATTAAATTAATTAATATTATTAAAATTATCATTATATATTATTATAATTATTGTAATATTGATATATTATTATTACCAATAATTAATTTTAATTTCATTAATTTTATAGTATATTAATGAAATATTATTAATAATAATTATATAATTACTAATATAATAATATTATATGTTTATAATTATAATTAATATCATAAATTAAAATAATTTAAAATTAATAATAAATAAAATTGCTTATAAGCATTTATTATATCTATTTCTAATTTTTTACACTAAATAATATTGATATTATTTTATTATTTGCAAATGAAAATTTATTTCATAATTTTTGTTATTTTATATTTTGTATATAAATATTTGAATTCTTTATAATTAATTAAATTAATTAATAAATTAATTTAAAATTAATAAATATATTTATTTATTACAAATAAAAATATTTGTAATAATTAATATTATTATATAATAAGTATAAACATTTTAATTATAATTTAAATAAATAAATAATTTAATATAGTTTTGTTATTTGATTTATACTTTAAATATATTGTTTAAGATTAATATTTTATAAATATATATTAATTATTAAATATATTATATTTATATAATATTTGGATAATAAAATTATTTTTGTATAGTTATTTGTATAACTATTAAATAATAATAGTTAATTAAATAAATACTTAATTTATTTAACATATTAATAAATTCTTATTAATTATTTAATATAATAGAATATTAATTAATTAATATTATTAATTATCTAAAATTAGTTTGATAAATTATACATAACTATTATTCAATTGTTTAATAAAATTAATATTATTATATAATTAAATTAATAATATAATAATATAATATTTATTATATTATAATAGATATTTAATTTAAATATTTAATATATAATAATATTATATAATTATCCTAATAATATTAATCATTATGTTAATAATATTAAGTAATTATTAATATTAATTAATTATAAATTAAGTACTTTTAATTTATTTTAATTAAAATTTAATTATTATAAGCTAATTCAACATTTAAATATTAGTTATTTAATAATTATCAATTATATGAATAAATTATCCAAATATTATAATAATTATAATAATATTAGTTATAAAACACTCAAATAGATTTTAATAATCTCTTTAATAATAATTAATTGAAAAATTATTCTAATTTATTAAGCTAATAGTTAATTTATTTATATTACTTATTAATAATAAATATTAATTATTTATTATAAATTTAATTTATCACAAACATTAATAATTATTATTATTATTTAATTCAATTAATATGATATAAGTTTAAATTATTAAACTAAAAATAATTAATATTTTTATAATCTGAATAACTTTATTAATAATTTCTATTATAATTATTAATAAAGTTTATCCAAAATAAAATAACTATTTTATTATAATATTATAATTATCTTAATTATTATTAACATTTGTTTTTAATATTAAATATAAACTAATTTCTGTTATTGAATAATATAAATAATTATTATATTTATTTATCTATCAATATTAATTATTTTAATTAATACTATAAATTAATATTTATAATATTTATAATTATTAAACATATATTATTAATAATTATTTAATTTATTGTAAAACTAAACCTATTGTTTATAATAAAATAAATTTATTTTTATATATTTATATTATTGTTAAGAATAATTAATTATTATATCAATTATTTTAATAATTAATACAATAATTAAATTAAATTATTATATAATTTATTACTTATAATTATAAAATAATAAAATTAATATATCAATTATATATTATAAGATTATAATATTTATTTAAATAATAAAAAATAATAAATAAGGTACATTAATTTATAGAATAATAACTATAATATAATTATAAGTTACTAATATTATCATATTTTTAATTAATTTAATAATATTTATACTAAATAATAAATTATAATGTAATTTAATACTATAAATTAATAATAATTATATTATTTAATAATTATTTCATATTTCTATTTATAGAAGCTTATTCGAAATAAAATAATACTAATCTAATAATATTTTGAAAATTAATAACTAAGAGAATTAGAAATAAATTTGTTTATCGAACCAGTTTAAATATTTAAGACTACAATAACAATTATCTATTTTAAAACGTTATGAGCTTTTGTTTTATCATAAAACAAAATTTTCAATTCATACTAGCTTATTCAAAATAAAATAAAATGAATTTATTAATATTTCAAAAATCAATAAGTAAGAGATTTAAAAAAAATAATTCTGTTTACCTAACAAATTCAAATAATTATGACTATTTGAACAATTATGTATTTTAAATCATTATGACCTTTTTGTTTTGTCATAAACAAATGTTTTTGTTCATATAAGTTTATTCGGAATAAAGTAATACTAATCTATTAATATTTTGAAAACTAATAAGATATTTAAAAAATAAATCTATTTATCAAATTAGTTAAATTATTATGACTATTTAACAAATTATTTATTTCAAATCGTTATGACTTTTTGTTCTTCTATAAAATAATTGTTTATGTTCATACAAGCTTATTCAATTAATTAATTATAAAATAATACTAATCTAATGATATTCTAAAAATTAATAGCCAAGTAAGTTTATTATTTAAATAGTATATCTTAATAATAACTATTTGAATATTATTCTAATTTTATATTAATAATTGTTATGAATTAAATTAATAAATAAATAAAAATTATAAATATATATAATTATAATACAAGAATAGAATTCTTAATAGTATAATTATTAATTAACTAATTTCAAATAAGCTTTACTTGTTTATATAAAATTGAAATTTTAATTATAATTTTTGTTATTAAACAAAATATATTAATATAATTTGGTAAATAATGTATTTATTATTAATAATTTAATAATATTGTATAATATATTATAATTATAATTATATTATTTATATATTAATAAATATTAATATATAGTATTATTATTAATGACTATAATAATAATTAATATTTGAATTATATGAAGGAAATCATATAGTATAATATTGACTTGTTAATATTATATAATTTTAAATTATAATTATATATTATACTATATTTATAAAAGAAGTTACTATTTATCAATTAACAATTTACTATAATATTTTGAATATTAATTATAACTAATTATAATACTAATTAACATTAGTATAATATTAATTATTAAATTAGTTATAATAATAAATATTAATTATTATAATACTTATATTTTATCTATATTATAATAAAATAATTAATATTTTAAATAACTAATTTTATAATTATATATAATATTAATAATAAATTAGTATTATTTTATTTTGAATAAGCTTATATTAATTGATATAATATTTTCAATTATATACAACTAGTAATTATTACAAATACTAATTATTACAATATTATTTATAAATTAGTATAAATTATAATAATTATAATAATAATATTATTATACTAATAAAATAATAATATTATTAATAATCAAATATTATATTATTCAGATCATACCTATTTTATTATTTTAATATAAATAAAAGATATTTATTTCAAAAGGTCATAATTATAATTATATAATATTATAATAGTTTTATTTAAATACTTCATTATAACAAAGTATAATCTTTATTTAATATTTTTAGTTTTAATGAAACATGTTGTATAATTTATTTAATAACTATATTAATTATATAGTTTATATAAGATGAACTATAGTTATAATTACTATTAGGACAATAAAATAATTTGAATAATATATATTATAATTTATAATATTTGATTTAATGATTATACTAATATTTTAAATTCAAATATTTAAATAATTAATTAATAATTATAATTATTTATATTATTAATCTTAACTTAATTAGTATAACTAATAATATTACTAATTATATATATAATAATATTTATTATAAATTTAATATTTAATAGTTATAAAAATATTAATTATAATAATATATATCATTATATATAATGATAATTGACCAATTAAACCAAATTTAATTATAATCTAAATATTAGATTAAATAATAATTCAATTAAAATTTATAATAAGATATTTATTAATTATTTATTATAATAAATTTTAATAAATTTAGATTAATTAAGAAAGTTTAACCTATTAAGTGATTGAATTTAAAGTATAATCACAATTGTTTTGTGATTAATACGTAGTAATATATACATAGGGTATTATATAATTTTGCTTATATTATAAACTATTATAATTTATCTATAATATTAATATTATTGTATATTAAATAATAATTAATAATTGGTTTGAATAATTATTCTGTATGAACAGAATTAATATTAATTTAGTATATATAACATATGCTTATATGTGAATTTTAATATTTAATATAATCAATTAATAAATTTATTAACTAATTTATATAATTATATAAAATATTGTATATAGTTAACTGTTTATTAAAATATATCAAAATATTAAAATAGTATTTGTTATAATTTTAATAATATATAATTTAATTTTAATTTAATCAATCCTTATTATTTAAATAATAATTAATTTATTAGATATAATAACTATAATATTATTTATTTATTTATATGAAAATTCTAATTTAATATTATAATTAATATTATAAATTATTTAATCTATAATATATTAATTATTCATATTATAATAAAAAATTAATAGTATAATAATTATAATTTATAGATATAATTGTTTTTAATAATTATATTCTAATCTATTTAAAAAATTATAATTATTATATATGTATTGGAGTTTATATTAAATTATAAATTATAAGTTATAATAATAACTAGTAAATATATAAGATATATTAATTATTTTATATATATAATAATTATTATTAATATTAATATTATTTATTAAATAAAACAATTTCATTAATAATATTATCTAATATAATATAATTTTATTAATTATATTATACTTAAATTATTATTAAATAATATTATTATTTAAATTAATTTAAATAAAGATTAAAATTATTATTAAATAAGTTATTTATTAATAAATATTATTACTCATAAAATATTAATTAAACTACTAATTAATAACAATATTATTAAGTTATAATAATCTCTATTTTAAAATTAGTTTTAAATATATTTAAAAAATTTATTATATAGTATTATTATATAATTTAGTATTTTATCAAATAATTATATTAATGTATATATATTAAATAAATATATTCTTTTAATAATAAATTTTTTGCTTAACTTATATGCTTGATAGTTAAGCAAAATAAATTTAAAATAAAATAAAATATATAAATTATTTATTATAAATAATAAATAACTAATATAATCTATATTAGTTATAATATAATCATTTTAATCTGCCATAGCTTTCATTAAAATTTTCTCAAATCTCGTTGCTTTTACTTTTCTCTACAGTAGCTGCAAACCAATAGTAGTTATCCACCATCGTCATTTGCATCCACATTAACAAGAGCTCAAAGTTCAAATAAGCTTTTTTGAAAAAAATAATGCTAATTTATTAATATTCAAAAATTAATGAGTAAGTGAATTAAAATTTAATCCTTTTACTAAATATGTTCAAATACTGATGACTATATGAACAATTATTTTAGCCTTAAACTGACAAAACAGAAATTTGTCTAACTTGAATCAAATTCTCTTAATCTCAAATTGAACAATTTTCCATTCTTCTATCTTGCCAAAACTCATTTAAAAACTAAAACAAACAAATTTTGGAAACAAAACGGTTTTATGGCATGTTTGGGATATAAAGGATCGATCCCCTGGCCAAAATGATTGATCCATTTTTCTTTCAGTAGCCAAACTTTTGCAAATTTATCCAAAACCAATCGATCCCTTATCAAGATTCAAAAAATAATTTGATTAGATAATAACAATTTAAAAAAGCTTTATTATATTTGGAAATGTTTAACTTATTAATTAAATATATTACTGATATTTGAATAAATAAAATAGGTATAAGTTTTATAAAAATTAAAATAAATAATTATTATCAATTCTTTATAATAAATAAATATTTAATTATATAATTTTATAATAATTAGAACTCTATTTTATTGATTTATTTTTTTAAAACTCATGATTATTATTTTTTTGAATGTTAATAAATTAGTATTATTTTCTTCCAAATAAGCTTATATGAACTAAAACAATTATTACATGACTAAAGAAAAGGTCATAATGATTTGAAATTAATAATTATTCTAATAGTCTTAACTATTTGAACTGGTTTGGTAAATACATTTATTTTTTGAATCTCTAATTAATTTTTGGAATATTATTAAATTAGTAATATTTATCTAAATAAGCTTGTATGATCAGAAATAATTATTTTATGAGAAAACATAGATCAAAACAATTTGAGATTGATATTTATTCAAGTAGCCATAATTATTTGAACTGATTTGGAAAACAATTTTAGTTTTTAAAAATCTTGCTTATTAATTTTCAAAATATTAATAAAGTAGTATTATTTTATTTTAGATAAGTTTGTATAAACCGAAACAATTGTTTTATGATAAAACAAAAGGTCATAACAACTTTAAATAGATAATTGTTTAAATAATCAAATCTATTTTAATTTATTCGATAAATAGATTTATTTTTTTAAAATCTCATGCTTATTAATTTTCTGAATGTTAATAAATTAGTATTAATTTATTCTAAATAAGCTTGTATGAATTGAAGTAATTGTTTTGTGACTAAACAAAAGGTCAAAATGATCTGAAATAGATAATTATCCTAATAATCTTAACTATTTGAACTGGTTCGGCAAACACATTTATTTTTTAAATCTCTTACTTACTAATTTTTGGAATATTATTAAATTAGTATTATTTTAATATGAATAAGCTAATATGAAAAGAAACAATTGTTTTATGACAAAATAAAGATCATAACAATTTGATATAAATAATTGTTCAAATAGTCATAAATATTTGAACTATTCCGGTTAATTAAATTTAGTTTTTAAATCTCTTATTAATTTTTAAAATATTAATAGATCAATATTATTTTATTCTGAAAAATTTTACATGAACAGAAACAATTGTTTTATGATAAAAAAAAGGTCATAACTATTTGAAATAGATAATTGTTCAAATGGACATGACTATTTGGACTTATTCAATAATTGGATTTATTTTTTAAATCTCCTACCTACTTTCTTTCAAGGTATTAATCAATTAGTATTATTTTATTCCAAATAAACTTGTATGAATAGAAGCAATTGTTTTAGGACAAAACAAAAGATCATAACTATTTGAAATAAAAAATTATTCAAATAGTCATAACGATTTAAATTAGGTCAGTAAACAAATTTATTTTTAAAATTTTTTACTTATTAATTTTTGAAATATTAATAAATTAGTATTATTTTATTTCAAATATGCTTGTATGAATAGAAACAATTGGTTTATGACAAAACAAAGGGTCATAACTATTTGAACATGTTCAAAAAACATATTTATTTTTAAAATTTTTACTTATTAATTTTTGAAATATTAATAAATTTATATTATTTTATTCAAAATAAGCTTGTTTAAATAAAAATTTTGTTTTAGGACAAAACAAAATCTCATAACAATTTGAAATAGATAATAGTTCAAATGGACATGACAATTTAAATTTGTTTGGTAAACAAAGTTTTTTTTAAATCTCCAACTTATTAATTTTTAGAATATTAATTGATTAGTATTATTTTATTTCGAATAAACTTGTATGAATAAAAACATATGCTTTATGACAAAATCTAACTATTTGAACTGGTTTGGTAAACACATTTATTTTTTAAATCTCTTACTTACTAATTTTTGGAATATTATTAAATTAGTATTATTTTAATATGAATAAGCTTGTATGAAAAGAAACAATTTTTTTATGAGAAAATAAAAACCATAACAATTTGATATAGATAATTATTCAAATAGTCATAACTATTTAAATTGTTTCGGTAAACAAATTTAGTTTTTATTAATTTTTAAAATATTAATAGATCAATATTATTTTATTCTAAATAATTTTACATGAACAGAAACAATTGTTTTATGACAAAATAAAAAAGTCATAATGATTTAAAATAAATAATTGTTTAAATGGACGTGACTATTTAAACTTGTTCAACAAATAAATTTACTTTTTAAATCTCCTACCTACTAATTTTTAGAGTATTAATCAATTAGTATTATTTTATTTCCAATAAACTTGTATGAATAGAAATAATTTTTTAGGACAAAACAAAAAATCATAACTAATTTGAAATAAATAATTGTTCAAACAATCATGACGATTTAAACTAACTCCATAAATGGATTTATTTTTAAAATTTTTTACTCATTAATTTTTGGAATATTAAGAAATTAGTATTATTTTATTTCAAATACATTTGTATGAATAGAAACAATTGGTTTATGACAAAACAAAGGGTCATAACTATTTGAAATAGATAATTGTTCAAAAAGTAATAACTATTTGAACGTGTTTACAAAATATAATTAGTTTTTACTAAATATTACTTTATTCGTAATATTATTATAAATAATAATAATAAAATATTATTAATTTTTGGAAATTTTAATTTTAATAATAATTTAAGTATAATATAATTAATAAAATTAAATAAATTAATATAATATTTTATTAACAAATCTTTAATTATTTAGTTATCGATTAGTTTAATTAATATTTTTATTTATTATGAAAGATTAGTACTATTAGTTTAAATGTTCACAATGATTTTAATTATTATATATTAATATTTATCAATTATATTATTAATGTTTATAAAATTTTAAATAACTAATATTTAACATACCAATAAATTATTTGTTAACTTATATAATTATTATTAAATTAATTTAATTTTAAGAATAAATTATTAAAACATTTATTAATTATAATTATAATTAAATATTATAATAATTAATATTTTATTATTAAAATATTTAAATAATTATTATTTATTTGATTAATATTGTTTAGTATGAGGAAACTAATCGATAATTATAAAACATAATTGCTAATAAAATTTAAACATATATTCTTTGTTATATTATAATATAACATTGATAATTAATCATACAATTATTATTTTAAATATTTAATATAAAATATTAATTATCCTTGTTTTAATAATGATATGAATATATTGAATATATTAACTAATCTATTTATTATAAACAGTTAATAATTTTAATTAATATATAAATTATTATATATAATTAAATTAATATATCAATATATTAAATTTATTTTAATAATATTATAATAATAATATAATATATATAATAATTTATGGTTAATTAAATTAATTAATTATTTATTTTGTTTAACAATTACTAATTATAATAGGAAATTATTTATTAATTTAATCAAATATAATATAATATATTATTAAATTAGTATTATTTTAATCCAAATAAGCTCGTATGAACAAAACAATTGTTTTACGACAAAAGAAAAAGTCATAACGATTTAAATATATTAATAATTAATTAGTTTATTTAATTAATAATACATAATTAATAAATTATTAATAGTATAATTAATATACTATAACTAATAACTAATAATTATTTATTAATTAATAATAACAAATATATAACTTATATAGAATATAAGTTAATATAATTTAAATAAGAGTAATATAAATAAGGATTATAATAAATATAGTCTTAATATATTATATAAACCTTATTAACATATTGTTTTAATTAATTTAAGTATTATTAAAAAATAATTATATAACAATTCAAATTATTATTTAATATTTATTATTAATATTATACTATAAATAAAATTATTATAATTATTATAATAATTTATAATATAAATTTATATAATTAATTAATTATATTATAATTAAATAATGAACAAATTATTTGAAATTATATAATTAATTGTAATATATACTTATTATTTATTATAATAATTTAATAATTAATTCAAATACTATAATTATAATATATACTTATATACTTATTTATATTATAATAATTATAAATATTTAATTATAGTAACATTAACTTATAATACTATATTACAATTATAGTATTATATTATAAAAATAATATATTATTTTAATTTGTTATTAAATAATAAGTATATACTATTATAATTTATAAATAAATAATTATTATATATAATAATATTAAAATTTTATACTAATATAAATTTATATAACAATTATTTATTAATATTATATACTAATTATATATATTGATTATATAATTATCTCTATTATGTTTAATTATATCTATTATTATCTATTTTATAATCAATATATATTCTTAAATTATTATAATTAAATAATAATTATTTAATAAATTATATTAAATTTACTAATAATTAGGTTATTATAAATAAATTTTTGACATAATTGACTATTAATAAATTATATATTAAAATATATAATATTTATAAAAATTAATTATTTAATTAACTATTAATTATTATAAGCTAATTGAACATTTAAATATTAGTTATTTAATATATCAATTATATGAATAAATTATCCAAATATTATAATAATTATAATAATATTAGTTATAAAAAATTCAAATAGTTTTTAATAATCTCTTTAATAATAATTAATTTAAAAATTATTCTAATTTATTAAGCTAATAGTTAATTTATTTCTATTACTTATTAATAACAAATATTAATTATTTATTATAAATTTTAATTTATCATAAATATTAATAATTACTATTAATATTTAATTCAATTAATATAATATAAGTTTAAATTATTAAACTAAAAATAATTAATATTTTTATAATATTAATAACTTTATTAATAATTTCTATTAAATTATTAACAAAGTTTATCTGAAATGAAATAACTATTTTATTATAATATTATAATTATCTTAATTATTATTAATATTTATTTTTAATATTAAATATAAATTAATTTATATTATTTAATAATATAAATAATTATTATATATTAATCTTTTTATTATGTGATAATAATTATATATATTTATCTATCAATATTAATAATTATCAAACATATATTATGAATAATTATTTAATTTATTGTAAAACTAATCCTACTATTCATAATATAATAAATTTATATTTATATATTTATATTATTATTAAGAACAACTAATTATTATATCAACTATTTTAATAATTAATATAACAATAAAATTAATATAGCAATTATATATTATAAGATTATAATATTTATTTAAATAATAAAAGATAATAAATAAGGTATATTAATTTATAAAATAATAACTATAATATAATTATAAGTTACTAATATTATAATATTTTTAATTAATTTAATAATATTTATACTAAATAAATAAATTATAATGTAATTTAATACTATAAATTAATAATAATTATATTATTTAATAATTATTGAACTAATAAGTATTTGAATAATAATTTTATATTATTAATTATTATTAAATTAATAAATCATAATTAATTATACTCATGACTTAATTGATTTTGAATTAAAGATAATAAAATTAAATATTTAGTAAAATAGAAATAATTTTATCTAGTAATTTTATAATAAATCCTAAATACAATTATTAATTAATATTATATTTATTATTAATAAATATAATTAATAATTTAAATTAAATAATAATAATTTGTATTTAGGATTTGTTATAAAATTATTAGATAAAATTAGTATTATATAATTGAATAATCATAAATAATAAATAATTATTATTCAATTAATATTAATTAAGGTTTAATGTTATTATTTAACAATTATTACTAGTTTTATAGTATATAAAAATATTGTTTATTTTAGTTTATAATTACTATTTAGATAATTTTAATTGATAAATTTAACAAATAGAAATAAATTTAATTTAATTGAAAATTAAATATAACAATTTATATCCTTAAATTGATAATTTAAAATTTAAAATTGTTAATATTAATAATAGAAATACATTAATAAGTAAAATATTAACAATTAAGATTGTTAATTATAAAAAGTTTAATTATTTAATTAAAAATTTAAACCCATAAATATTAACTATATAATTATATAATTAAAATAAATTAAAAGTAGTTATAATAATTTATGATTAATCTAATCATAAATATTAATAATAATATTTTTTTATTATTATTATTTATAATAATATTAGGAATAAAGTAATTATTTTATTACTTATAATCTTATATAATTTAATTAAATGATTAAATTAACATAAACTAAAGAAATATTGTATCAATAGTCCAAAAAAATTAATCATTATTAATTATTAATAATGTATATTTATATTTATAAAAATATTATATTCATTAATCATAATAAATAATAATTATTTATTATTTACTTAATACAATTTGGATTAATTTTATTAGTTTAATTGGTAAATATTTATAATTAATATTTAAATTATAAATATTAATAATTATTTTAATGAATATTTTAATAATCAATTTATTAATTATTATTTTAATAAATTAATAATAATAATATATTATTATTAGTAATAACATATATAGATATTATAGTATAAATAATAATTTATTAGTAATTTATTATTAACTAATCGATAAAATTATTAATTAATTTTAATAATTTTAAACCATAGTATACAAATCATATTAAATAATTTGACTTTTAGTAATATTCAAATAATACTATAATATTATTAAATTAATACAATAATAGTTGTTTATAAATTATTAGTCCAAATTATTGTTAATATAATAATTGAATGTTTTAGTATAAATTTGTAACAAATTTATAAAAATTATGACAATTTTTTATTACTATTTATTAATATCAATAAATAGTCATAAAAATTATTGTTAATATTATTTAACTAATAAATATCGTTAATTAACTATTTTATATAATTACTAATATTATTATAATAATAAATTATAATTTCTTATTAATTTTTGAAATATTAAGAAATTAGTATTATTTTATTTTGGATAAGCTTTTATGAACTAAAACAATTGTTTTTTGTCAAAACAAAAGGTCATAACGATTTTAAATAAATAATTGTTCAAATAATCATAACTATTTGAACTTGATTGATAAATAGATTTATTTTTTCATATCTTTTGCTTATTAATTTTTTAAATGTTAATAATTAAAAATTTTAATATTTAAATATTTAAATATAATTATATTAATATATTTGTTTGCCTTATTAATGTTAAAATAATTAATATTAAAATATAATATATTATTGTAACTAGTAATTATTATTACTATAATATAATTATAATTATTATACTTATAAATTATGTCTATATTTATATATAATTATAACTTAATAATATTATTAATATTATTATAAAGTAATCTTTATTAATATTATAAATATATAACTATTAAAAAATAACAGTCACAATTATTAAACATTCATATTAATAAATATATTAATTATTTTGGGAGTTTTTTGGGTTTAACAAAAAAGGAATTTTTTTGAAAATCTTTTTAGAAATTCCAGATTTTGATGGAATTTTTCAATGCCAGTTGAAGATTTCAACTAGCTTGAATTTTTTGGTGAACCAACCTGACCCAAGCACAACCAGCTCATCAGCCGATCTCTCGAGATGAGCCGAATTCTAGCCACTCCAGTTAAGCCATTTTTGTTTTTTTAATATTTTAATATTTTTTATTTATATGTTTTTTTCTTATTATTTTACATGATTAAATTTTAAAAAAAATTAAAAATAAAAATAAAATAAATTTTGGGAATAAATATTAATTATCCTATGATGGAATTTATAGAAATTTCAAATGGTAAATTTCTATAAAATTCTTAAGTGAGAAATTTTATCTAAATTTGTCCCAAAAGGTGAAATAATTTAGATAAAGTTTCAATAACAATAATTAGTATTTATTTTCAAACAAAAAAAAGAGAAAAAAGAAAAAATATAAATTTGGTTGAAAATATTTGATAATTATCCAATGATAAGATTCTTAGAAATTTCAAATGGTAAATTTTTTAAGAAATTTCTAGGTGAGAAATTTCTTTAAATTTGTCCTGAATTGTGGAAGAATTTAAATGAACTTCTAAGAAAAATAATTGTCATATTATTTTCCTTAATATATTTTAATAATTATATTTTAATAAAATATTAAATTAATATTTTAATATCAATTATAATATTTATATTAAATAAATAATTGTCTTACAAGTTTATATATAAAATAAATTTACTGATATTTATTAAAAGCCTAGTACCTAGTCAAATTACATGCATAACAATATTTGACGTGATCCAATAATTTCTTCTTATTTTAATAAATAAAATAACTATATTTTTACTTTTAAAATATTTGTTGGAATTATGTAAATATTATGACTATTATAAATATCATTGTAATATACATATAAATTAGATTATAACTAATTAATCTAATTTAGATTGATTATAATAATAATAACAATATATCAATTTATACAATTAATAATTATTGTTATATAGAGATTATAATACTTATAATTATTAATTATTATAAAATTAGTTACTATTTAAATTATTAATATTATAATCTCTATATTAACTAATAATTATACTATAATAATTATTATTACATTATAATTCAAAATAGTAATTATTATAAGATATTAGTAATTAATTTAGTAATAATTATAAACAATTATTAAATTTATATTATTAATTATTAATAATATATTATATACTTATTAATATTATTATGCTATTACTGATTGCAATTATTTTAAATAATTTATTAATTATTAAATCTATTTAATAGATTGTATATTTATATAATTATTAATTTTTTTGGCTTCTTGATTAAAAATAGATAATAGCTATATCAATATTATATCTATTAATTAAAATATTTAATAATTATCTATTAAATATTTTGTTACTAAATTTATTGTTTAATTTTTACTATTTAAGTAATTGATTTAAAAATTAAATATGTTTATTTATTAATTGATTAAATAAATAGCTATTCAAATAATTTAATTATTTTTATTTGTCATAAAACAATTATTTCAATTAATACAAGCCTAGATGAAATGGAATAATACTAGTTTATTAATATTTTTGAAATTAATAACTAAGAAATTTAAAAAAATAAATTTATTTACTGAATCAGATAATTTACTAAAGTAAATTAATAATTATTTAGATTAGTATTAATTAATTAATTAATTATTAACCAATTATATATTTTATATAATCATACTATATTTATAATTAATAAAATTATAATCAATAAATGAAATTAATTTACTATTAATATAATATAATCCAACTATTATAATTTTATAAATTTATTATAATTTTATAAATTTATTATAAACAAATAATAATTGTTTGTTATTAAATTAAATGGTTTTTGTTTATTAATATTTGAACAAGTAAATTAATTAATTATTAATATATATAAGTAATTAATTAATCAAAATAATTATATACAAAATAAATTCATTATATAATTTATTAATAGATTATATTTATTATAATATAATTATATTAATAATTAATTATTAAATAATTTATCACATAACTTAAACTATTATATGATATATAGTTTATAATTATTTTTAATTATAAAAATAATTAATAGTTATTTATAGTTTATAAAATAATTATTATAACTATAGTATTCTAATTGTTTATTACAATATTTTATAATATATGTATTATTAACAATACAAGTATAACTAGTAATATTAACTAATAAGTTATTCATAAAACTAATTATAATTAGAACTAATTATTAATTAAACATTTTAATTATATTATTAATAAATCATAATATATTACATTATATTTAATAATTTATAATATAAATTATAAATTAATTATAAAATATTAATTAGTAATAATTAATTATTATCATAATATATTATATTATTCTAGTCATATTATAAATTGTTACTTGTAATTTATATTAAACTATAAATTATATAATATTATATTATACTATAAATCAAATATTATAAATTATTAATAATATTTACTAAAAATTTATAAGATATTTATAATAATTATTAGTTATTAATAAATACAACTATTATAGTTAATATTATCAAATAATATATTAATTATTAATATTATTAATATTTAAATTAATAATGTAATTTATTTAGATTACTAGATTTATTGTCGGATTATACAATTAAATTACTATATAATATAAATATATTAGTAACAAATAAAATATAATTAATATTAATAAATATTATTAATAAATTAATAAAATATTATTTTATAAAGTAGTACTATCAATTAGTACTTATTAAATAGTTTATTGTTATTGAAATTACAAAACTAGTTAAGCTAATCATGTGAAATATTTATATTAATAGATATAATAATATATTAGTATTAATAATTAATAAAAATTTATTTATTATAACTTATAAAATTTATATTTGAATAAATTAATTTTCAAGATATTAATAAATACTATTATAATTATAAGTAATTATAAGCAATAATTATATAATAAATTAATAATTATTACTATACTAATTTATCTAATAATTATTTTATTTATTATAATTATTACAATTATAGTAACAATATTTAAATATTTATTAATAATATATTAGTAATAATTAAATATTAGTATATTATATAATTAATATAATTATAATGTTATATTCATTAACATAAAAGTTTATATTTAGTAATTATTATCATTATAATAATAAATAGTTATTTATTTGGATATTATTATTAATTAGTATAATTATAATTAATTATATAATTATTTAAATCATAATATACTAAATAATAATTACAATTTAACTTATATAAATAGATAAATTATTAATAAATTTATATTAATATTAAATTAATTAATGCCAAATTACCTTTTGTTTAAATATAATATTAATTAATTATTGATAATCCCTTATTAAAATTAATGTATAAAATCATACTATATTTATACAATTTAATAAATATAATTAAAATATATTATTAATATATTATTATAATACGTATAAATATAAACCCTAATTTATTTAATGCATATATTTTAAATTTTAATATATCAAAATTATAATTAATAATTATACAATATATCTTCTAATCTACATATTATTATTGTATATTATATAATTATTATGATCAAATTATCTAATTGATAATGAATCTTCCAGTAATATATATAATTCTGATCAAATTATATATACATTATTTAACTTTAATTATATTATATATAATAGTATAAATTATTTGTATATTATTAGATAAGTTTATATTAAAATTTATATGTATAATTATTATCTATTTGTGATAGATAATAACAATTATATAAACTATAAATTATATAATATTCAGATAATTTATGTTAATAATATAATGAATCTTCCAGTAATATATATAATCAAATATATAAAAGTAATGAATCTATTGGATTCATATAGATAATTAAATATCTATTATTCCTTTTTAATATCATTTACAATATTTTTAATAAAATTATTTTATTATAATTAAAATAGTTTATTTGTTTTATCATAAAACAATTGTTTTAGTTCATAAAAGTTTATCCAAAATAAAATAATATTACTTTATTAATAATTGAATTATTAATTATTTAAATAAATAATAGTATATAATCTTTTACTAATATATTATATACAATTATTAAAAATTAATTATTTTAATATAATAATAATTTATTAATTTAAACTATATTAATAACACCTATATTAATATTATATATTAATAATAATTATAAATAATATTATTATTAAAATGAATTATAATATAACCATAATATTATAATTGGATTATAATTTAATTAATATTAACTAATAATTTTTAAATTAATAATTATAATTATAATTAATAAGTATAATCAGTAAATACAATCAAAATTTAACTATGTAAATTACTATTAATTACTATTGATTAAACCTAATTATAAAATATTTTATATAGTTATTATTATTAATTATTTAATATATTTAAGTTATAATTATTAAAATAATTAATAAAATAATTATAATTTATATAACTAATACTTTTTTATAATTTATAATTTTTTTATTTTATAATAAATTAATAGTGAATTATATTAAATTATTATTAATAATAATAGCTTATTATTAAATTTTATATTTAATAATTTAATATGATTGATATTATTATTTGTAATTAAATTATTAATTAAAATATTATTAATTATTATTAATTATTTAGTGTTAATTATATAACTAATTTTGTAATTAAACTCTTTATTATAACATCATATTTAATTAATAATTTAATTACAAATAATAATATCAATACTAGGTATAATTATTCAAATAAATAATTGTACAATTGTCACTTAGATGCCCTAATTTATTTAAATTATTATATTTATTTAAACTATTCAAATAATAGTACTAATTGATAGTATATATTCATAAGTATAAATATTTATTAGTGCATTATAATAAATATATTATAATATTATAATAAAATAGTTATTTTATTTTGGATAAACTTTATTAATAATTATAATAGAAATTATTAATAGAGTTATTAATATTATAAAAATATTAATTATTTTTAGTTTAATAATTTAAACTTATATTATATTAATTGAATTAAATATTAATAGTAATTATTAATATTTATGATAAATTAAAATTTATAATAAATAATTAATATTTATTATTAATAAGTAATATAAATAAATTAACTATTAGCTTAATAAATTAGAATAATTTTTAAATTAATTATTATTAAAGAGATTATATAAAAACTATTTGAATGTTTTATAACTAATATTATTATAATTATTATAACATTTGGATAACTTATTCATATAATTGATAATTATTAAATAACTAATATTTAAATGTTCAATTAGCTTATAATAATTAATATTTAATTAAAATCAATTAAAAGTACTTAATTTATATGTTAAGTACAATTTATTTAATTAATAATAAGCATTAGTTTACTGATAATAAATTATAGAATAATATTATAATAATATTAGAAATCTAAGATAATTAATAATATTAATTATAATAATAATTAAATAAATTATATTAATATAATTATTTATTGAATAGATTATAATTTGTATATTATTTTATTATCTAATTTAAATTATTATAATAATTATAATAATATAATATTATTAATTGTTTAATTATTTAAATTATTAATATTATAATTTATTAATATAAACTAATTTAATAATATAACAATTTATTAATTAATATTTCTAATATATAATAATGATAAATAGTAACTTCATTTATAAATATAGTAGAATATATAATTATAATTTAAAATTATATAATATTAACAATTATATTTATATATAATTATAAGTTAGTTAATTAATTAATATTTTATATATTATTATTAAATTAGTTTAATATTTCATAATTATATTGTTTATATATTAATAAATATTAATATATAGTATTATTATTAATGACTATAATAATAATTAATATTTGAATTATATGAAGGAAATCATATAGTATAATATTGACTTGTTAATATTATATAATTTTAAATTATAATTATATATTATACTATATTTACAAATGAAGTTACTATTTATCAATTAACAATTCACTATAATATTTTTAATATTAATTATAACTAATTACAATACCAATTAACATTAGTATAATATTAATTATTAAATTAGTTATAATAATAAATATTAATTATTATAATACTTATATTATATCTATATAATAATAAAATAATTAATATTTTAAATAACTAATTTTATAATTATATATAATATTAATAATAAATTAGTATTATTTTATTTTGAATAAGCCTATATTAATTGATATATTATTTTCAATTATATATAACTAGTAATTATTACAAATACTAATTATTACAATATTATTTATAAATTAGTATAAATATAATAATTATAATAATAATATATTATTATACTAATAAAATAATAAATATTATATTATTCAGATTATACCTATTTTATTATTTTAATATAAGTAAAAAATATTTATTTCACAAGGTCATAATTATAATTATATAATATTATAATAGTTTTATTTAAATACTTCGTTATAACAAAGTATAATCTTTATTTAATATTTTTAGTTTCAATATAACATGTTATATAATTTATTTAATAACTATATTAATTATATAGTTTATATAAGATGAACTATAGTTATAATTACTATTAGGACAATAAAATAATTTGAATAATATATATTATAATTTATAATATTTGATTTAATGATTATACTAATATTTTAAATTCAAATATTTAAATAATTAATTAATAATTATAATTATTTATATTATTAATATTAACTTAATTAGTATAAATAATAATATTACTAATTATATATAATAATATTTATTATAATTTAATATTTAATAGTTATATAAATATTAATTATAATAATATATATCATTATATATAATGATAATTGACCAATTAAGCCAAATTTAATTATAATCTAAATATTAGATTAAATAATAATTTAATTAAAATTTATAATAAGATATTTATTATTTATTTATTGTAATAAATTTTAATAAATTTAGATTAATTAAGTAAGTTTAACCTTTATGAGGGGATCGATTGGTTAAAGGGTTGATTGATCCCTTATTGTCATTTCAACAGAAAATTCATTTCTGGGTAAAAAAGCAATCGATCCCTTCAAATAAAAGTTTAGAAGTTACCCATCTCTATTGTGTGTCTAGAGTATTCAATTTTCAATTTTACATTGTAGCTTCTTGCTCTAGCACATCTATAAGAGACAATCTCATTTGATTTTTGTACCCAAATTGCTTTGGGTCCTTGAAAGTTAGTCATCAAGTCTCTTGTTCCTTTTGGAACCCATACTTCCCTAATTTTAAATGGGACTTTTCTTCTAATAGGACAAGTATGTATAGTATAACCATAAAAATTACAAAAATTACATTTAATCATTTTAGTACTTAATGAACTCTTTAAAAGCTTTTGTTTTTCATTCATCAATTCATCAAATTTCTTTTTCAAATCAAAATTTTCTTTTTCTAAAAATTCATTCCTGCTTTGAGAGGTTTTTAAATCTATTTTCAACTTTTCATTTTCTTTTTCTAAAACATTTTTTGCATTCATCAAAAGATCATTTTCAACATTTAATTTTGAAATCATTTTCTTATATTTCAAATGCATATTCTTAAACTCAGTTACTAAATCATTGTAAGCATCTTGTAACTCATCAAAAGTATAAGAGTTGGAGGTTACCTTTGGTTCCTCAATAGCCATGAGACATGATGGATGTTGGTTGGAAATTTGTCTTTCATGTAGTTCATCCAACTTTCTCTATATCTCATTTGAGGTTGAGCATTTTGAGACCAAGTTGAAGTTGTAATCATCTAAAGCTCCATAGAAAATGCACTTGGCCTTTGCATCATCTATTATTTGCTTCATATATTTTGTATCTTTGGAAGGAGTATTAAGCCCTTTTTCCATCACATTCCATACTCCAAAATCTTGAGCCATAATGAACACATTTATCCTCATTTTTCATTCACAAAATTCAAATTTATCAACCATAGGAGCTTTGAGGACTTCCTCACCATCTTGAAACTAAAATTGAGCCATAGGATCTTTACTCAAGGTGGTTAAACTTACAAAAAGAGACTAAAGCTTTGATACCAATTGTTCGCTTTATATGTGAGATGGTGATCCAAGAGGGGGGTGAATTGGATCTCTCCAAATTCTTCCCAAATAAATGATTTCAATATAATTGAATAGAAATTGAAACAATAAGCAATTTTGATAAAAATATAATACAAACAATAACAATTAATGAACCTAAAATAAAATATAAACAACAGTAAATTGTAAGGAGATAGGGATAGAGAAATCAAACACAAATGATTTATAGAGGTTTGGTCCTTCTCCACAAGGCACCTACGTCCTCTTTTTTGGTTGTTCACACCAAGGCTTCAATCTACTAATTGAAGAAAAATTCTTACAAGATACAATCCTATCTTGTACTAAATCTCTATCTTTTTCTCAAGGCCTAGATAGCAACCTCTACCCTTACAATATCAAGAGGATACCTCACCTCTTATTCTCTTCCACCCTTGTATATCAAAGGTAATTTTGTAAACAATAGAACAACCTCTCTAAGGCTAAGCACAAGAAAATGATAAATGACAACGAATATAATTTGGATACAATAAATACAAAGATATGGACTTTGAAGCTCTAAAAACTCTTGATTCTTTGAGAGAATGAAAGTATGGCTTGTTGGCTCTTGCTCTCTTGATGCATCAATCTTCTTGGTATGTTGGAGTGCCCAATTTATAAAAAAATTGAAGAAGTAGCCATTGGGGAAGCTTGGGAAGTGAAAGTAGCTGTTGAATGCATGAAAAAAATAGCCATTGGTGTGATTCCACCTAGACCCAATCGATCCTTTGCTTAAGGGGATCGATTGGTTCATGTTTGAGGAAGGCCATTTATGCTTGAAAATAAATGACCAGATTGATCCATTTATGTAGGGGATCGATTGGTTAAGGGGGTGATCAATCCCCTATATAGGGTGATCGATCCCTTCTTGCCATTTCAACAGAAAATTCATTTCTGGGTAAAAAAAGCAATCGATCTTATCCAACTTGGGTGGTTGTTTCCTGTTTTGCACTCTACTTACTAATTTGATCATAACTTGAGTTATACAAGTCCAAATCACAAACCATTTGATGATTTAGAAACTAGACTTAAATGGATTTCTATCCATATAAAGTTCATCAACTAATTCACTGTGTACGAATTATAGTGAAATTTCAAAATTACCCTTTGTGCAATTTTTGGACAACTACAGAGTGTCTAATAAAAATTCAAAATCTTTTCATAGAAAATTTGGATTTTGATTTTGTTTGATCCATTAGAAAGTATACTCAAAGAGCTTTCCAACCATCTAAAATTCAAATATTAAAACTTTGTGAATTAATACAAAAAAATAAAACAAGTTCAATGTTGGAAAACTTTGTTCTTGTAAAATAACTTTCTTAAGTTAATCTATTTGTCAAAACCAATATTATCAAAATTGTACTAAGTCCAAAATAAATAAATTCACTTTAAAAACAACAATTTGACTTTCATTTAAGCTCAAATAAATAATCTTTAAAGATAGATTTGATTTAAGAAATATGAAAACAAAGAAAGGTTTGTTTAATCTTTGAAAATCATATTATTTATTTAGTACCAAAATATAAAACTTAAGAATATGTACTAAATAAATCTTTTTCAAAAACTTGATCAAGCTTATTTAGCTTAATGTTTTTTCATTTCAAAATAAGGATCAATTCAAGGATAACAATAATTATTCAAATAGTCCTAATTATTTAAATTTGTTTAGTAAACAAAGTCATTTTTTAAATCTTTTTATTATTAATTTTTGGATTATTAATAAATTAGTATTATTTTATTTTGAATAAGCTTATATGAACTGAAACAATTCTTTTATGACAAATCAAAAGGTCAAAACAATTTGAAATAGATAATTATTCAAATTGTCATGATTATTTGATCTAGTGTGGTAAACATATTTTTAAAATTTTCTACTTACTAATTGTCAAAATATTAATAAATTAGTATTATTTTAATGCAAATAAGCTTGTATGAATAGAAACAATTGTTTTACAACAAAACAAAAAGTCATAATGATTTGAAATAAATAATTGCTCAAATAGTCATAACTATTTGAATTAGTTTGATACATAGATTTATTGTCTAAATCACTTATTAAATTTTGAAATATTAATAGATTACTATTACTTTATTCCAATAAACTTATATGAACAAAAAATAATAATGATTTGAAATATATAATTGTTCAAATAGTATAATTTTTTAAACTGGTTAGATAAATAGAATTATTTTTTAAATTTCTTACTTATTATTTTTTGTAATATTAATAAATTCATTTTATTTTATTTCGAATAACCTAGTATGAATTGAGAAAATTTTTTTATGACAAGACAAAAGGTCATAACGATTTGGAATAGATAATTGTTCATATAGTCTTAACTATTTGAATTTGTTGGGCAAACAAATTTATTTTTTAAATCCCTTAGTTATTAATTTTTGGAATATTATTAGATTAGTATTTTTTTTTTATTTTGAATAAGCTTGTATGAACAGAAATAATTATTTTATGACATAACAAAAGGTTATAATGATTTGAAGTATAGAATTGTTCAAATAGTCATAACTATTTGAATTGATTCAGTAAATAGATTCATTTTTTAAATCTCTTATTAATTTTTGAAAGATTAATAAATTATTATTATTTTATTTCGAATAATCATGTATGATAAAAAATAATTGTTATATGACCAAACAAAAGGTGATAACGATTTAAAATAATATCTTATTAATACAATGCATATTATATATATTTTAAATATATATAATATATATTATATTAATATTATAATTGTTATAAATTCAATATGTTTAATTAATAATCTAATTATTAATTATAATATTATTAGTTATTTAAAAAACAATTGTCTTTTTTTAGTAATAATTTAAATTACTTATTAATAATTATTATATATTAATAATTTTTAATTAATTTTTTAATATTAA
The DNA here is from genome assembly GCF_047325235.1 of Durio zibethinus. Classification (NCBI taxonomy): domain Eukaryota; kingdom Viridiplantae; phylum Streptophyta; class Magnoliopsida; order Malvales; family Malvaceae; genus Durio; species Durio zibethinus. Next base: position 16,702,621 of record NC_143178.1, read on the forward strand.
TTATATATAATTTGATTATAAATTATTATTAAAGCTTATAATAATATTTATTAATAATTCTTATGAATATTAATAATTTCAAATTGTTATTTAGAATATTTTTCATATAATTTATAAACGAAAAATATAGTTGTAAAATATCATTATATTTGCAATAATTTTTTATTAATTATTTATTTAAAATTTTTTATATTATATATAAAAAGAATTTTTCTTACTAAAAACTCTCTTTTAAGACACTTGAAAATCATTTTTGTCTTGATTATTTATAAAAACACATTATAATAAATTATTAACTTAGTACAAAATAAAAATAAATTTTTAGTCTCTATACCATACAAATAAGCGTATAATATTTTTTTAATCATAAATTTTAAATATTATATAAAAATTTAATTAACTTAAATGGAGACTAACTACTAAAACAATTGACATCTAAGTGTGCAAAAAAAGCACACAGATAACATGAAATTAAAAAAAAAAGTCATATTTTAGAATAAAAAAAAGTTAACTTATGAATGCCATGGCAATCTTTGATTAAAGAATTCAAATTCAAAATCAAGTCGAATTTCATGCTTCTTGTACAAATTAATTATAGCAAAATCTAATTAGTTGAACTTAAGTTGCTTGATTATTTTTTGAATTGAACTCATAAAAATCAAACTACATCTCGAAAATGGAGTTGAACTATTCAATCCACCATCTAATGGCAAGTACATAACTTTTAGTTATATAGATATCAATAAAAATATTAAAATATTAAATAAGTTAATTAATTTTCAAGAAATTAATTAGATTAATATTATTTTATTTGATATTTATATTAATTGTAGTTTTATTATTTCAAATAATATAATTGATAAGAACAATTATCAATATTGTTTAATATTAATACTAATTTAATATTGATATTAATATTAAGCTTTTTATTAATTGGTAACGATTTGAACAATTAAATATTTTAATAATTATTATAAATCCTTACAATTAATAAGGATTATTATATTAAATTATTAAAAGTATGAACTTTTATTATGATAAATAAAATAAACCAATAAATTATTAATAATAATTCATATTAAATCTAAGGGGTTATGATTTTAATAAATATTTAATTAGAATATATTAATTTATAATAAAATATTTAACAATTAAATTTATATATAATTATCTGAATATTAATTTTAATTTAAATATTTTAATTATTGATTTTAATTAATTAATAGATATATAAAAAGATTTATTTTTTAGATCTATTATTAATTTTAATTTTAATTTTAATAAAATAATAATATTCCCCATACTAAATTATTATTTTTTAAATCTCTTAGTCATTCATTTTTAGAATATTGCTAAATTAGTATTATTTTATTTCGAATAATAGAAACAATTATTTTATGATGGAACAAAAGGTTGTAACAATTTGAAATAGAAAATTGTTCAAATAATCATAACTATTTTAACTAGTTCAATAAACTGATTTATTTTTTAAATGTCTTATTAATTCTTAAAATATTAATAAATTGATATTATTTTATTTCAAATAAGCTTGTATGTTGAAAAACAATTGTTTTATGACAAAACAAAAGGTAGTAACAATTTGAAATAGATATTGTTTAAATGGCTATAATTATTTGAACTGATTGGGTAAACTGATTTACTCTTTTAAATTAGTTACTTATTAATTTTTGAAATATTACTAAAGTACTGTTATTTTATTTTGGATAAACTTTTATGAACTAAAACAATTATTTTATGACAAAACAAATGGTCATAATTATTTTAAATAAATAATTGTTCAAATAGCCATAATTAGTTAAACTTATTCAGTAAACAGATTTAAAAGGTATAGGTTCTATAAAAATTATAAAAATTTATTAACATATTAAATATAGTTAATATGTAAAAATTTAAAAAATAAACTAATTTAACTAAAATACAAGTTTAATATAAGTAAGAGATTTAATATTCTAATTGTTAAATTTATTAATTAATTTCTGAAAATAGCTTATAAAACAATTGATTAATATTTTGTTATTAAATTATTGACATAACTATATTTATTGTTAAATATTATTTGATAAGGCACATTTTGGATAGGGAAAAATAGTTTTGTGTTGTGTGAGGTTGATGTTGGTGTTTGGCTTATATTTTAATAATATTATTAAATTAGATTTAATTTATATTAATTAATTTATAAAAACATATTAAACAATATTTATAATGTGACAATTATATTTATAATGTTATTCATACTTATTATAATAGATCTAAAAAATAAATCTTTTTAGATATCTTTTAATAAATAAAAATCAATAATTAAAAATTAAAATTAAAATCAATATTAAGATAATTAATAATAAATTATAAGTATTATTAAATTATTTAAATACTTATAAGTATAACGTAACTTATAATATAATAATTATTATCAAATAGATAATAAATTTAGTAAATATAGTTTCTATTCATACAAGTTTATTCAAAATAAAATAATACTACTTTATTAATATTTTGCAAATTAATAGGTAGGAGATTTAAAAAATAAATCTATTTACCAAACAAGTTCAAATAGTCATGTCCATTAGAATAATTATCTATTTTAAATTGTTATCACCTTTTGTTTGGTCATATAACAATTGTTTTTTATCATACATGATTATTCAAAATAAAATAATAATAATTTATTAATCTTTCAAAAATTAATAAAATAATACTAATTATTCAGTATTATATAATTATAGTAGTATCTGTAAATAATACTATAATTAATAATTATATGAAATAGATAATTTATAAATTACTAATATTATAAATAATAATAATTAATAAAGTATAAACAATTATTATTTTATTAATTTAATAAATATAATATTATTATATTTTTAAATTCATATGATTATATTTAATTATATATAATAATATTATATTATAATATTAAATAAAAATTATTATAATATTATTATTTTTAATATTTAATTATTAAATATTATATTAAATTAGTATAATTTAATCTCTTATTTAAATTATTAAAATAATTATACTATTAACTAATATATAATTATAATAATAATTTAACTAGTATTACTTATAATTGAATAAATATATTAAGTATTTAATTATATTAATATAATTATAAAAATATTTAATATATGAATAACAATATTTTATGACAAAATTGTATAAATATGTATTATATAAATTAATTATAAAAAAAATGGGATAGTAGTAGGGATGGTGAGCTAACCCGTCCCCGACGGGTTCCGGCCCGACCCGACCCCACGGGGTCGGTTTTTTTTTTTGAAATTCGGGTTTCGGGGTCGGGTCGGGTAAATAAGGAAAACAGTCGGGGTCGGGTTTGCCTAAAACCCGACCCGACCCGACCCGATATTATATAAAAATATATTTTTTAATTTAATTATTTAATTTTTTATTATATATATTTATATAATAATATTTTTAAATATTTATATTTAAAAAATAATATTTTATATTTAAAAAATAATATTTTATTAATTTCGGGTCGGGTCGGGTACGGTTTACGTGATATCGGGGTCGGGTCGGGTTCGGGTATGAAAAATCAAAAAATTTTTCAGGTAGGGTCGGGTTCGGGTTTATAAAGTATTAAATCGGGTCGGGTTCGGGGCGAGCAAAACCCGCCCCGAACCCGACCCGATGCCAACCCTAGATAGTAGAAAGGAGAAATAGGACTTTAGAAGAAATGGCTAGAACCATGCTTTGTGAAAATAATTTACCTAGATATTTTAGGGTGGAATCCATAAATACCTCTTGTTATATTATAAATAGAGGTATGATTAGGCAAATTTTGAAGAAAATTAATATTAAAAAATTGAATAGATAATATTAGTATTAATTTTGTTTGAAATTATTCAGTTGTTTAATTGAATAAACTTAATTATAAAATATAATTATATTAAATTATATTTGATATTTAATAAATAGATTCAATAATACTAATTTTAGATAATAATTATAAAATAAATTATTGTAGTAATTTTAGTTTAAAATTAGATTATAATTTATAATCTTTATTTAGTAATAATAGTTATTATTAGTTAAATTATTATATATTAATAATTATGAATAAATTAAATTATTTAAATAATAAAGCTTATAATAAGATTTAACTAATTTTATAATTTGATTCTAATATTCAATTCAATATTTATTAATCAATAAACAATGAACAAACAATGAATATTAAAATGATTTATAATGAATATGAGTAAAATTAATATTAGTAATTAATTTATAGTCATATTTATCATAATAATGGTAATAATAAAATATTACAGATTTTATTGATATAAATAAAATTAATTATTATATAACAAAAATTATGAAATAATAGAATTAATAAAATTGTTGTTTATCATATAAGTAATATTATAAAAAACTATTAATTATAGTTATAATTAATTAACGTAATATAATTATGTTGTTATTTATTATAGTAATTTAATTAGATAATATATACAATAATAAAATATCGTTAATTATTAACAATTATAATAAATATATATAATAATTATATATAATTATACATAATATAGTTTATTAATAATATTATAATATTAATTGAACTTATTATATTAATTTATTAATATAAATTAATTATATGTATAATTATTAGTATAACAATATAGATTTTAATATAATAAATTTATCTTTAATAAATTAATATATAATTTATAGTATTATAATTTAATAAATATAATTGTAAAATAGTATAGATTATGTATTATAATTATAATTATATCACTAGAGAAATTATATATTAAATTGTTAATTATATAATATAATAATGAATATATATAATATTCATTATATATTCAAATAAGTTTATAATTATTATATATAAATATTAAGTACATAATAATAAGTATTTAATTATAAATAGAAATATAATATTTAATAAGTTAATTAATTATATAATAATTTATATAAAATATTATTTATTAATTATGCATTTTTTTTGCAAATATTGTACTATAACTATTTACAGTATTAATAATGATATTGTTTATTATTAATTTGTTTATAGTTGTTATAATTAATAAAAATTATAATTTATAATAAATTATTTAATTCATTTTATTATATTTGAATTATTAATATTATGATTATAATATTATAATTGTAAATTCATTCAAGTTAATTTATAATTATATTAATAATAGATATAATTTGACTATATTAATTATAATAATATTATATTTATTATATATTATAATCATATTTTATACTATTAAATAATATTAATTCATTAATGTTAATTAAATAATTAAATATCAATTATTGATATAATTAATAACAATAACAAATTATTGCTAAATATTATAATCTAATATTAAATTTATTTAATATTTCAAGTCATTATAAAATAGTTAATTAAATAAAGTTAATTAATAAATTTATATTTAATCAATTTATTATATTTTATATTATATAATAAATTCATTGTTTGTTCAAATGGACATTATAAACCAATTAGATTTATAAATCATAATTTAGTCCATAAATATATTAAATTCTTAATAAATTGAGTTTAATAAATTAATAAATATAATATTATTATATTATTATATATAATTAAATTATTATATATAATTGAGTTTAATTACCATATACAATATGTAATAATTCACTCACCAATAATTCAAATTATTATTAATTTGAATATAATTTCTTAATATTTATAATAATTATTTATGGTTTGAAATCAATTATATTTTGATAATTAATAAAAATATAAGCACTAATTATAATTTAAATCCTTCAAATCAGCCCTGAAATGTTCATTTCCTCTCCACACTCCACACTCCACACTCCACAATCTTTGCAATCCCAGACTCTTCCATTGCAATCGCCTCTCATGCTTTTTGGCTCTTGAAGCATCTTTTCCAATATCATGCCTCTCTTCTTTAGCTTTCCATGAATGATCTCTTGAAGAAGCACCAAGGTGGTTGCCTCCCTACCATTCTTCATGGAAAGAATGTGCCTATAACGAAGGTTGGTGCGAAAGAAAGAGTGGTAGAGATCAATCATGTGTTGGTTTCCCATCCGAAGATTTTTCTTGAAAGTCCCTTAACAATTCAGGTGTTCTTTACCTCTATGGATCCTCTATATGGTGATCAGAGTTGGGATCATATTCAAGCACCGATATGTGATTCTAATCTTAGCTTGGTTTTAGAGGTTACTGATACCAAAAACATGGTTGAATGGATGCATATTATCCATTGGCTAAGCTCCAAGGGATTTTTACTTAATTATTATTATCAAATAGATTAAAATATATAATTCTTAGTTATAATTATAATAATTAAAAATATTTATAACAATCAAATATTTTTTAAACTTTATTAATCTATTAAATCAATTTTATTTATTATATTAATCTATAAATAATATTATACATATTACAATAAATATTAATTAATAATTTTTTAAATAACTTTAATATTTAATTTTATAAATTAATATAGTTGTAATCCAGCAACTAATATGATATATATTATTTATATATATAATTAATATTTATTAGTTTATCATTATTAAAAGAATAAATTAGTTAAAATTTATTTAAGTAATTATTTAATTATTATATTGCTTAAATTAATTAAATTTAATATTAATAAATAAATAGAGATTATTAACTACTAGTTATTTACTAATAACTATTATTTAAATAATTATGTTAAGATTTTAATTTAAGTAACAATTAAATAAAATTTAATTAAACAATTTTCTATTTAAACTATAAACTAAATTGACAAATCTATATAATCTTATATAATCTAATTAATATAAAACAACTTATATTAAACTATAAACTATAATACTTAACTATTAATTTTTTTTGTTATATAACTAAATTAATTATATAATATTTATATTAATCAAATATTAATAACTTATTATAAATTATAATTGATTAATTTAAATTAAGGCATAATTTAAATTTAATTGTTATAAATTATTAATATATATCTCATAATTTATTTAAATTATAATTAAATTTAATTATTATAACTTAGAAATATCTCATAATTTAAAATTTCAAATAAATTAATTATTAATTATTAATTATTAATTAAAATGTATATTTAAATTAACAATATTAAAATATTGTTATTAATAATAAAAATTATTTTATTATAATTATATAATAATAAACTTAATTAATTTGTTTTATGACAAAACAATTATTAATATTTAAATAGTTTATCACTATAATAATTGAAGATATAATAATCATTATTCAAGTAAATTAATAAGTAAGAGATATTAATTTTTATATCTTTAATTAAATTAGCATATTTTAAATAACTAATATTTAATTAATCTCTATTTATTTCAAATTATTATCATAATTTACTTAATTAGTATCCATGGTAATAATATAATTTAATATATTATTATATCAATAATAAATAATATCCAAATAATATTAATAATAGATTTTCTAAGTTACATAAAATATTCAATTATTAAATAATTATTAATTGTCATATTATTAATAATTTTGGCTAATAAATAATGTTTATATTATTATATGATTAAAAAAATCATTCTATAAAACTATGATAATTGTTATTAACTATATATAATAAAGTGACTATGAAAAATTATCTCATATGAACATTATTTCCCTTTGATAATTACTCCCTTTGAACTAAGGTGTCATTGCTTATATAATAAATCTAATAGTCTTAACCATTTGAATTTGTTTAGTAAACACATTGATTTTTTAAATTTCTTACTTATTAATTTTTAAAATATTATTAGTTTAGCAATATTTTACTCCGAATAAGCTTGTGTGAATAGAAACAATTGTTTTATGATAAAACGAAGATCATAATTAAATTATATTTAATAATAATATAATAATTATTAAAATAATTATAATTTAATAATAAATATTTATAAATATTATATCTAAATATAATTAATTAATTAAAATAGATAAATTAAATTATAAATAATAATAATAGCTTAAGATAATATATTATATTTATTATGTTAATAATTTTATTAATTTTATTTATAATTTATCCAATAATTAAAATTTTAATAATTTAATATAATTTTTCTAATAATTATTCAATTATTAGATAAAATACATTTATTTAAAAGTAAATAATTATTAAATAAAATTATTAAAATAATAAATATAATTATTGTATTAATTTATAAAGATTAATTTAAGTTATTAGATTAATAAACTATAATATCATACAAATAAAGTAATTGATAAAATAGTAATAACAATTATATATAATAAATCCAATACCTAATAATGACTAAACAAAATGTCAGAATAATTGAATAATTATTTAATACTAGTTAAATAATAATAAATTATTATAATTTTCTATATTGCCATGCTTATTTAATTATAATTTATTTTTATAATTGTATTCAAATGTATTATTATATTACATTATAATTAAATAATTATATAAATTGAATTTAATTAATATATTATGTTATTAAATTATAATAATAATAATTATATAATATATTTTTTATAATAAATTTGTTTAATAATATATTATTAATTAATAATTATATGTATATAATTTCTGTTTACTAAATTTATATGAATATTATAGTATCTATATAATAGAAATATTCTATAATTGATATATAATAATATAATATATACAATTAATAATATTATGAATTTTATGTTTACATTAATGTTAATTAAATGTTATATAATTTATATAATAATATAATAATTTAATAGATTATTTAACAATTAACTATAAAATAATTATTAAATTATATTGATATTTATACAATGTTTATAATAAATAAACTTAATATTAATTTATAATAAATTAATACTTCCTATAATTATATTTACATTAAATATTAGGTTTAATATTAAATTATTTTATTACTAATAATAAGTAAATTAATTTACTAATAATAGTAATATTTAATTATTGACTGTTTATTAACAAGTCAATATTATACTCTTATTTTTTTATAACACTTTCTTAAATTTAAAATAAATATTTTATAATATGGTATTTATAAAATATTAATATATTATAAAATAATACATAATTACTTTATATAATTGTTCTATAATAATGACAATTTTTAAATAATTATAATATTCAAAGTTATCAGACAACTTTTAATTAAGTTTGAGTGTATTTAATATTTTTAAATTAAGTATAAATATTAATTAATAAGTTAATAGAAATAGCTTTTATTATATAATTTTTTAAATATACTATTTAAATACATATTGTTAAATAATTAAAACAATTAATTAATATTAGTTACTTTATCATAATTAAATATTATATTTAAATTTAATATTAGTTAATTGTATAAATTGCTTAGTTGTTAAGTAATAGTTATTTAAAAAATAAGCCTTTTTTTTATTTTGTTATAAAACAATTATTCATGTTCATACAAGCTTATTCGAAATAAAATAATACTAATCTAATAATACCCTGAAAATTAATAACTAAGAGATTTAAAAAATAAATTTGTTTGCTGAACAGGTTTAAATAGTTAAGACTATATGAACAATTATCTATTTTAAATCGTTATGACATTTTGTTATGTCATAAAACAATTTTTTCAATTCATACTAGCTTATTCAGAATAAAATAAAATGAATTTATTAATATTTCAAAATTAATAAGAGATTTAACAAATAATTTTACTTACCTAACCAGTTCAAATAATTATGATTATTTGAACAATTATTTATTTCAAATAATTATGACCTTTTGTTTTGTCATAAAACAAATGTTTTTGTCCATATAAGTTTGTTCGAAATAAATTAATACTACTCTATTAATATTTTAAAAATTAATAATAGATCTAAAAAATAAATCTTTTTAGTTATCTATTAATTAATAAAAATCAATAATTAAAATATTTAAATTAAAATCAATACTCAGATAATTAATAATAAATTATAAGTATTTATAATAATAATTTAATTAAATATTTATATTTTAATTAATTCAAATAATTGTTAATAGATTAAATTCCATGATTAATCCTTAAATATTAATCTAATTCATTTTAAATTAATAACAATTATTTTAAATATTAACAATTATTTATATTTAATTAAAATAAGGAACTATATTATCAATATTTATTTTAATATTAATAATTAATCAATATTAATATTAAATAAAGACTCATTTAATTAATCTTTTAATTATAATATAACTATGTGTTTTTCATGTTAATGTTGCAAGAACACTTTCTGTTCAGCCATTATTATTAATATTAATAATTCAATATTATTATTAAAATATAATAATAATATTAAAATATTAATTTAAATAATTAATAATTAATTATTTTTAATTAATAAAATAATATTAAATAATAATATTTCATATTATTAATTTGTTAATTAATATTTCTACAATATAATGCCTAATTAATAGAAATATTAATAATGAAATATTTATTTAATAATGATTAATAAAATATTCATTATTTAATTAATTATTAACTAATGAATATTTAATAACTAAAATATTAATATAAATATAACATTTATTAATATGCCAAAAATTCCCTTTGAAGATGAGTATTATCATTCAATAATATTATCAAATAAAACAAATAGAAATAAAATAGTTCAAATAGATATTTGAACTATTTCAAACATTAATAAGATTTAAAAAATAAATATGTTAGCCGAACTAGTTCAAATAGTTAAGATGTCAGAATAATAATCTATTTCAAATCATTCTATCATTTTGTTTAGTCATTAAGCAATTATTTCAATTCATACAAGCTTATTTGGAATAAAATAATACTAATTTATTAACATTCAAAAAATTAAAGCAAGAGATTTAAAAAAAAAAATTTGTTTACTGAATAATTTCAAATAGATATGACTATTTAAACAATTATCTATTTAAAATTATTTTGACATTTTGTTTTATCATAAAACAATTGTTTCAGCTAACAAAAACTTATCTGAAATAAAAAAATACTACTTTATTAATATTTCAAAAATTATTAAGCAAGAGATTTAAAAACTAAAGTTGTTTTTCAAAGCAATTCTAATAGTTATGACTATTTGAACAAATATTAATCTCAAATAGTTATGATCATTATTTTGTCAGAAAACAATTATTTTTATCATATAAGCTTATTTAGATAAACATAATACTAATTTAATAATATTTTAAAAATTAATAAGTAAGAGATTTAAAAAATAAATGTGTTTATCGATAAGTTCAAATAATTAAGATTATTAGAATAAATATCAATTTCAAATTGTTCTTACCTTTTGTTTAATTATAAAATAATTGTTTCAGTTCATACAAGCTTATTCAAAAGAGAATAATACTAATTTATTAACTTTTGAAAGATTAATAAGTAGGATATTTGAAAAACTAAATTTGTTCACTGAACAAGTTCAAATAGTTATGACTATTTGAACAATTATCTATTTAAAATCGTTGTGAATTTTTCTTTTGTCATAAAACAATTGTTTTAGTTCACAAAAGTTTATCCAAAATAAAATAATACTACTTTTCTTAATATTTTGAAAATTAAGAGATTCAAAAAATAAATCAATTTACTGACTTAGTTTAAATAATTATAGCCATATGAACAATTATCTATTTCAAATCGTTATTACCTTTCATTTTGTCATAAAACAATTGTTTTTCAACATACAAGCTTATTTGAAATAAAATAGTTAGTACTTTTTGTTTTGCAATAAAATAATTATTTTTTAATGTATAAGTTTATCTGAAATAAAATAATACTAATTTATTACTATTTCAAGAATTAGTATGAGATTCAAAAATAAATTCGTTTACCGAATAAGTGCAAAGAATTATGACTATTTGAACAATTATCTATTTCAAATTGTTATAATATTTTGTTTTGTCATAAAATAATTATTTTTGTTTGTATAAATTTATTCAAAATAAAATAATACTAAATTAATAATATTCTAGAAATTTATAACTAAGAGATTTAAAAAATAAATTTGTTTGTTGAACCAGTTTAAATAGTTAAGACTATATGAATAATTATCTATTTTAAATTGTTATGACCTTTTGTTTTGTTATAAAACAATTATTTCAGCTTATACAAGCTTATTCATAATAAAATAAAACTAATTTATTAATATTTCAAAAATTTATAGTAATAGATTTAAAAAATAATTTTCTTTATTAAATCAGTTCAAATAATTATAGCTATTTGAATAATTATACATTTCAATTTGTTATAACCTTTTATGTTGTCATAAAATAATACTAATCAAATAATATTTTGACAATTAATAACTAAGAGATTTAAAAAATAAATTTGTTTGCCAAACCACTTCAAATGGTTAAGGCTATATAAATAATTATCTATTTGAAATACTTATGACATTTTATTTTATTGTAAAGCAATTTTTTTAGCTCTTACTAACTTATTCGGAATAAAATAAATTGAATGTATTAATATTTCAAAAATTAATAAGTAAGAGATTAAAAATATAATTTTGTTAGCAAAAATAGTTCAAATAATTATGAATACTTGAACAATTATCTATTTTAAATCATTATTACCTTTTGTCATAAAACAAATGTTTTTGTTCATATAAATTTGTTTAGAATAAACTAATATTAATTTATTAATATCTTGGAAATTATTAAGTAAGAGATTTAAAAGATAAATTTGTTTGTCAAACCAGTTTAATTAGTTATAACTATTTGAACAATTATTTATTTCAAATTGTTATGACCATTTGTTTTATCATGAAACAATTGTTTCTATTCATATAGTCTTATTCATAATAAAGTTATGCTAATTCAAAATTAATAACGGACTTAGAAAATGTATCTGTTGGCCTAATTAGTACAAATAGTTATGACTACTTGAACAAATATCTATTTCAAATTGTTATGACTTTTTTTTTTGTCACAAAACAATTGTTTCTATTCGTACAAGCTTATTCAAAATAACATAATTCTAATTTATTAATATTCCAAAAATTTACAAGTAAGAGATTTAAAAAATGAATCTATTTACTGAACAAGTTCAAATAGTTATGGCTATTTAAATAATTATATATTTTAAATTGCTATGACCTTATGTTTTGTCATAAAATAATTTCTTCTATTCATACAAACTTATTTCAAATCTATTTACCAAATAAGCTCAAATAGTTATGACTATTTGAACAATTATTTATTTCAAATCATTATGACCTTTTGTTCATAAATGCTTATTCGGATTAAAATAATATTAATTTATTAATATTTCAATAATTAATAAGTAAAAGATTTAAAAAATAAATATGTTTAACAAATAAATTCAAATAGTAATAACTATTTGAATAATTATCTATTTCAAATTGTTTTCATCTTTTGTTTCGTCATAAAAAATTGTATCAATTTATATAGGCTTATTTGAAATAAAACAATACTAACTTATTAATATTCAAAAAATTAATGAGTAAGAGATTTAAAAAATAAATCTGTTTACCGAACAAGTTCAAATAGTTATGACTATTTGAACAATTATCTATTTCAAATTATTAAGACCTTTTATTTTGTCATAAAATAATTGTTTACATTCATACAAGCTTATTTCGAATAAAATAATATAAATTTACTAATATTCTAAGGATTAATAAGTAAAAATTTAAAAACTAAATCTATTTTTGAAGCACGTTCAAATAGTTATGACTATTTAAATAATTATCTATTTCAAATTATTATGACATTTTTTTGTCATACACCAATTGTTTCTATTCATAAAGGCTTATTCAAAATAAAATAATATTAATTTATTAATATTCAAAAAATTAATAACTTAAAGATTTAAAAAATAAATTTGTTTATCGAGCGAATTCAAATAGTTATGACTACTTAAATAATTATTTTATTTCAAATTGTTGTGACAATTTGATTTTCATAAAACAATAGTTTCTATTCATACAAGTTTACTCAAAATAAGATAATACTAATTTATTAATATTCTAAAAATTAATAAGTTGGAGATTTAAATAATAAATATGTTTACCGAACAAGTTCAAATAGTCATGTCCATTTAAACTATTATCTATTTCAAATCATTAGGACATTTTGTTTTGTCATAAAACAACTGTTTCTATACGTACAAAATTATTCAGAACAAAATAATATTATTTTATTAATATTTTAAAAATTAATAAGAAATTTAAAAACTAAATCTGTTTACCATACCAGTTCAAATAGTTATGACTATATGAATAGTTATCTATTTCAAATTGGTATGATCTTTGTTTTATCATAAAATAATTGTTTCTATTCATATAAACTTATTCGAAGTAAAATATTGCTAAACTAATAATATTCCATAATTTTTAATAATATTGTTCTAAATATTAATAATTGAGTTTAATAATTATTACTATTAATTATAATCTATTAATTATCAATTATTGCTAATAATTATAAGAATATAAAATAATTATTAGTAAATTATTAGTTAATATTAATTAAATTATAATCAAATTATAATATTATGATTATATTATAATTCATTTTAATAATATTATTATTTATAATTATTATTAATAAATAATATTAATATAAATGTTATTAATATAACTTAAATTAATAAATTATATAATAATTATTATTATATTAAAATAATTAATATTTAATAGTTGTACATAATATATTAGTAAAAATTATATACAATTATTTATTTAAATAATTAATAATTGAAATATTAATAAAGTAATATTATTTGATTTTGGATAAGCTTTTATGAACTAAAACAATTGTTTTATGATAAAACAAATAAATTATTTTAATTATAATAAAATAATTTTATTAAAAATATTGTAAATGATATTAAAAAGGAATAATAGATATTTAATTATTTATATGAATCCAATAGATTCATTACTTTTATATATTTGATTTTATATATTACTGAAGATTCATTATAATAAGTAAATTAAGTTAACATAACTTATATAATTAATATAAGTAATTATTAATTTATAATCAAATTATAATACAAGTTAATAATAAAATAATTGATATAATCTTTTACATTATTAAATTAATACTAATTTAGGGTTTTAACAATAAATATATTATTATATATAATTTATAAAATATAAAAAATTAAATTTTAAATATTTAATTAGTATTATATTAATTTTATAATAATTTTAACTATTTTTATTAATATTTAATCTTAAAATGATTAAGATGTAATAAAAGAATTTATAATTATTATAACAGGTATTTTTGTTAATAACAATTGTGTCTTTATATTATTATTTATTAATCATTTTATAAATTTAATTAATAATAAAAAATCACTAATATATTATAATTTAAATTTATATTAATAATTATAATATAAATTATAATTACAAATTATCAATAAATTAAATTACATTTTTAATTATAATTTAATTTTGTCTATTAAATAAAATAATCTAAGTTTTGGTGGGTTACAAAGAAAGTGAATTATAATTAAATTTCATATAGAAAACTATTTTTATCCAAAATTACAAATAGCGTATAATTAATTGATAAAAATTTTGTGGGCGTTGTAGTGGTGCTAATCCTTCTCCACACATAACTAACTTAGTTAATAAATAATAGCTTACAATAAAATGAATAATAATATTATTATCAATAATATAATTACTAAAATATAATATATATAGTATTTTTCCTTCTTTATTAACAAATTATTAATTTATCATTATAAACAATATTAATAATTATTTAATAATATAAATAAATTAATATTATAATATACAATATTATATAATATAATAATTATCATAATTATTATTAATTATAATATTAATTATAAATTTAATAAGTTAAATAAAACAAATTTTTTTATAATTATTTATTAAAATTTTAAATAGTTAAATTAAATAATAAGATGATAGAGAATGTAACAAAATATAAACTATATAATATTATCACTATTTAAAAATTAGTAATTATAATTACTAATACTTATTGTATTATAATATAAAGTTATTATTGCTATATTTTATATATTTATATTATTAATTATTTTTATAAAATCATTATAAAAACAAATTACTATTATTTATGTAGACACCCCATTTTGTTCAGGGTCCTTTGTCAATTAAAATCAGTCCAAACTCGATTGTAAATTTTTTTTATTTTTTATTTTATATTTATATTTTTTAATTTTTATCTTATGATCTACTTATTGTTTATTTTTTTTTTATCTTCATTATCTGATTATTTAAAAAAAAAGGATTGAGATTAGGCTTGATGATGATCGGAAAGCATAATTAGTTGCTAATCTTTAGCATTGGATGACTAAGTGGAATTGAACTGAAATTCTATAAAAAGTAGCATGGTTTTATAAATCAGAGGGGATTCATAGTTTGAAGGGGAGGAGAAAAGATAGAAGAGGAATCCGAATAGGAGAAGGAAAAAGAGAGAGAAACGAGGAGGAGAAGAGAGGTAGAGAACTATCGATTTTCCACTCTTTGATTTATTTGACAAAGAGGGAGTGTATCGGAGGAGTCTTCGAAATATTCTGTAGTTCGTTGCGATCTGGCCGGACGGTGATTGGAATCGGATTGATCTTTTTTTCTTATTGCGTGTGCGAATTGCTTTTTACGAGCGAAGATGGTGAACTCTATAGTGGAGAGAGCTACGAGGGACTTGCTGATCGGGCCTGATTAGGCTAGAAATATCGAGATCTGCGACATGCTAAATCGTGACCCTGGGCAAGCAAAAGATGTTGTGAAATGGATAAAAAAGCGGCTTGGAAGTAAAAATCCTAAAGTTCAACTTCTTGCACTAACTCTATTAGAGACTATCATAAAAAACTGCAGGGACATTGTTCATATGCATGTTGCAGAAAGAGACGTTCTCCACGAGATGGTCAAAATAGTCAAGCAAAGGCCTGATTTTCAAGTGAAAGAGAAGATATTGTCCCTAATTGACACTTGGCAAGAAGCTTTTGGAGGAGCAAGGGCAAGATATCCACAATATTGTGTTGCATACCAAGAGTTGTTGCGTGTTGGGACAGTATTCCCCCTAAGAAATGAGAGGTCTACACCTGTATTTACTCCTTCTCAAACATAACCTTTGTCTTTTTATCCCTAAAATATTCACAATTCTGATAGGCAAGAGACTGCTGAGTCTTCTGCAGAGTTTGAGTTCCCAACCCTGAGTTTGACAAAAATTCAGAATGCACGGGGTATTATGGATGTCCTTGCCAAAATGCTAAATGCACTAGATACTAGAAACAAGCAGGGACTTAGTCAGGAGGTGATTGTTGACTTAGTGGAACAGTGCCGTAACTACAAACAAAGAGTTGTACACCTTGTTAATTCAACATCGGATGAGTCACTTCTATGTCAAGGGTTAGCATTGAATGATGATTTGCATCGCATACTAGCAAAGCATGAAGCAATAGCTTCAGGAACTTCTTCTCAAGCAGACAAACCTAAGCCTAAAGCAGCAAGAAAACTTGTGAATGTCAATGGTCCCCTAGTTAATACTGGGGATAGCAGCAAGCAGTCAGAGAGGAGATCCACCGCAAGCAACGGTGCAAGTTCGCAACCATTTAATCAGTTATTGCTTCATGCTCCTCCTGCAACTAATGGTTTAACTCCTCTGGCAGCAATCAATCCTAAAATGGACCTGCTTAGTGGTGATGATTACAATTCATCAAAGGCAGATAATTCACTAGCCCTTGTTCCTGTGGGAGAACCACAACAAACAAATCCTACATCATAGCAGAATGCCCTTGTTTTCTTTGATATGTTCTCTGATGGTAACAACACCTTCAATTCTGCTAGCACCCAGTCTTCAGGTTGGGTCGGACAAACCAATCCTTTGACTCCTCAAATTCAGCAGCAGCAAAATTTTCATGCTAATAGAACTGCACCAAACATGGGATCACCTCGATATGAGCAGTCATATGCTCAAGGCACAGGTCCTGCCTGGAATGGTCAGTTGGTTCCATAACAACAGCCCTTCTCACCTGTCTATGGTGCCCAGAGTAGTGGCTTGCTACCACCACCACCCTGGGAATCACAGGCAGCAGACTTTAGCCCAGTTGCAGGTGCTCAATATCCTCAGTCAATGGTTACTCAAGTTAGTGTAACACATGGCCAACCTCAAGGACTTCAACATATGAGAAGTGATCAGGTGGTGGGTATGTACATTCAGCCAATCACAACCGGTCATTTGTTAGCAATTAATAATGAGGCTGTTCAGGGAAACCGGTTTGTGGTTTTCATCCTCAACTAGTTCTGGGAGCACAGTATATGGGTATACTTCCACAACAAATGGCTCATATGTATCCTCAACAAATGTATGGCAACCAAATGGGAGCATATGGTTATGGTCAGCAACAATATCTTGATTAGCAAATGTATGGGCTATCCATTAGAGATGACAATGTCCTAAGAAACTCTTCCTACTAGGTTTCAACTTCGTCTTACATACCACCGAGCAAGCCTTCAAAACCAGAGGATAAGCTGTTTGGAGACCTTGTTGACATGGCAAGCCAGTAAATTCCAGATGTGGTGATGAACACAAACTAGCTGGTTTTTCAGCAACACTTCAAGCCATTATTTCCTTCGTGGAAAATGGGGGAGATCGTGTCAAATTGGTGAAGGCTATAGACAATCTAGTGGAGCCGTGTCGAATTCCTCAAGTCAAGATAATTTTTTTTTTGGTATTTTATTTATTTTTTTTTATGTGTTAGTTATTTTGAGGAGTATTTTTTTTATTTTATTTTTATTTTTTGCAAAAAATAAAAATTTTCAAAAAGAAATATTTTTGAGGAAAAGTTGAAAGTATCAATTTTTCTTGCAATTAAAGTTTTCAAAAAATATTTTTGGGAAAAAGTTGAAAGTATCAATTTTCTTTAAAAATAAATTTTCAAAAAAAAAGGTTTTTTTTGGAAAAAAAGTTGAAAGTATTAATTTTCCTTAAAAATAAGTTTTCAAAAATGGATTTTTGAGGAAAAGTTGAAAATATCAATTTTCCTGGAATTTAAAGTTTCAAAACAATATTTTTGGAAAAAAATTGAAAGTATCAATTTTTCCTGTACAAAAGCAATCATTTTTCTTTTCCTTTTTTTTTTTTATTTCTTTGGATTTTCTTTAATGTTAAACAATCCGACGATGGAGCCTCTATAAGCGAAATAATAGTTTTCTTGCATACTCTTGAGGTGAGAGAATTTTCTCAATTTTTTGCTAAAAGTATTAGAGTCAATTGAGAATGATTTTCAATAACTAATTACTTAGTAAAATTTTTAAGGCTTATTGGATAACACAAAATTAAGCTGGTACCATCTTTCAATGGGCGTTGTGAAGGTGCTATAACCTTCCTCACACGTAACCGAACTCTCGAACCCTGTTCTGGTTAGTAGACCTGAACCTATTCTTTTAGGGATCCTTAAGCTTAGGTGTTCCCTGAAAGGATAGATTCCTTAGGTGGCCAATCAAACCTAGATAAAAAAGATTGGTGGCGACTCCTTCAGGTCAATGTCTAGCGATAGATCCATGGATCTAGACGTTATGATAGCTTGGCGACTCTGCTGGGGAAGTCTGAGAGTCAGGTCAGCAAATAAATTTGTGTTATCCAAAAGCCTAATAAAATTGAACCTTTTGTATATATTTTTTATTCATTCATGTTTATTTACTTTATTAATTATGTCATTCATATGCATATGCATAACATGAGCTCTATACCTGAACTCCGTCCCTCTAGGAGGGAGTAAAGTACCTATTGCTTTCGTGAGGTTTAATGCCTCCACAGTGGCTAACAAAATACTCCCACTCAAATTGAACCTTTTTCGCTTGTAGCCTATAATGGGTGAGGATTGAGGTGCCTTACTAGTCTGTGATGGACAATGATGTAAGGAGCAATTTGGGAACCATTAGACTTTAGCCTTGAACTACATATAAGTGAACCTTAGAAATGCCTAACCCTAAGATAGAGCCTTTTCTACCCAATGATAGATATACCCTGAAACTAGGACATAAAAAAGGTGTTTATCTAATCATTTTGATTGTCTGACTTTGTTGATCTTCATTATCATATGTAACATTATGCATCAGCATCACTTTCAGTTCATCTGTGAAACTAACTATGTTGTTTGTCTGATTTTGTGCATCTGTATTATTTTCATGATCATGTTTTAACATTATCATTTGCATCCATTTCATATTAGATTTCATCCATGAAAATGTACATTTCATTCATGAAAATGTACATTTCATTCATACATCAACGTATCATATAGCATAGCATAGCATTTCTAATCATAATTGTTGTGTTAAAGGTTCGAGGATAGCTCCATCTAGTGAGAACCCTATCCATCGATACAACACAAGATCCAAAGCCGGACAAATAGAGCAAGAAAATTCTTATCGATTTGAAAAATTAGAAAAAGCACAGGAAAAGATTGAGAATGAGTTAAGTGAAATTTTGGATGCTATCAACAAGTTAAATAAGGGGAAATGAGTAGAAGAGAACACAAGCCAACAAGGTCCTGTATCGTAAGAAGTGACTAACCTCTTATATCCACCTGATTTTGGTCCACCTCAAGCTCAGTCTGCACAAGAGGTTCCACCACAACACTTCACATATCCTATATATCTTGGAATGCCATCAGCTTCTAATCCAGGGCATTACCATAGCTATATGAATCCTGTCTTTATTGAAAAGGCAGTTGAATCAATTCAAATCCTTGATCTGGATGAACCGTAAGGAAAAGACAAGGAAAAGATAAAAGTGGAAGCTCAAGAAAACTCTAAAATTAGTATGCTAGAACAAAGGCTTAGGGCTGTGGAAAGAATTGGTTTCTATGGTTCAGTTGATGCGGCTGGGCTTTGCTTGGTCCCTGATGTGGTCATTCCTCCTAAGTTCAAAGTACCAAAATTTAAAAAATATGATGGTATAAAATGCTCAAAAACTCATATTACCATGTATTGTCGAAAGATGGTAGCCCATGCTCGTGACGAAAAGCTACTAATGCATGTTTTCTAAGATAGCCTTACTGGTTCTGCTATTAGGTGGTATATCCAGTTAGACAGAACACGCATCCATTCCTGGAGTGACATGGCCCATGATTTTATCAGTCAATATCAACATATAATGGATTTGGCCCTTGATCGTTTGTCTTTACAAAACCTATGAAAAAGGCCAGTGAGACTTTTAAAGAGTATGCCTAGAGGTGGAGGGATATTGCTTCTCAAGTACAACCTCCTCTGACTGAGAAAGAAACTACAGTGTTATTTGTCAACACTTTGAAGTCTCCCTATTATGAAAAGATGATAGGGAATGCAACAAAGAATTTCGCCAACATGGTGATATCTAGAGAAATTATTGAAAGTGCCATAAAAAATGGCAAGCTGAAATGAGGAGAAACCAAAAAGGCACCCGAGGAGAAAGAAACTGAAGCTCAAGCTGTGAGCTTTGATAGACAACAATTTAGAGGTTACCAATCCTATCCACCCTAAGGTTACTCTTCGTACTATCTTGCTGTGAATAATTCCTCATCCTACCCATACTAGCTAGTTCCACAACCACTTTATTCATCCACACACTGATCAATTTTTAGCCTTCAAGATCTTACATATAGCCTTAACATTCAAGCTCCTACAAGAACCCAAATTTACCCTACTAACCCTGCAAGTGGTTCACGGAACAACGGACTACTCGAGAAAAACCTGTATTTGATCCAATCCCTATGACTTATACGGAGTTATATTGAGAACTCTATAATAGCCATTTGATTGCCCCCAGCCATGTGGAGCCACTTAAGCCACCCTATCCTAAGTGGTATGATCCTATAGTCTACTGCGACTACCACTATGGAATTACTAGCCATTTTACTAAAAATTACACTGCTTTAAAGTATAAGGTGCAATGGTTGATCAATGATGGAATGGTAAGTTTTGATTAAGGAAAAGCAACAACACCTGATGTTAGTGCTTTGAGTGACAATCAAGAACACATTGGTCAAAAAGGGTTCAGAGAGTCACAATGAATTGAGGGGCAAGATGTCAATAAAGATTTTTCACTTGATCGCATAAGGGGACAATTTTGAAGAATGGAGATAAGGCTGGTTGAAGGTTTTTTTATCATTTTAGGATTTCTTTTTAAGTAATGTTAGATTTCTTTTTGCAATATGACTTCACTTGTTATCATTTTAATAAAGGCAAGTTAATGCATTTCATTACATTTTCTCTTTCACTCGACCATTACTCCATGGTCTGCTACCTTTCATAAATTTACATTTCCATTCTTAAATTTCAGATGATGAATATTTAGACAATGATAACAATAATTCTGAGATTTAATTTTAAGAACTCATCCACATTAATATGAGGAGATGATTTGAGTAAAAAAGTAAGCTGTTATCAGAGGTGAAATAGATATATCTTGAAGATATGTAATCTTTTATATAGGTTCATGAGCCTTGTTCAATAGATGATGTTCAAGAAAAGTATTCACAATTGAGATGAAAAATGGTCATCTTTCTTTTACCACTCGAAAAATCATTTATTGCTATCCCTTTGAGCCTATTATGATTTCTTTTTCTAAAGAACCCCAACCAAGGATCACCTTCTCAAAGATGGAAAGAGAAAGAAAAGCAAAAGAAAAAAAATAAATGCCACACATGATTTGGGGCAAAGTAATGAGAATTCTTTGTGTGAGGAAAGAAAAAATAGTGAAATGATGTGGGGACAAAATGACAAGTTACATAAAATGATCCTTTGGTTTTAAACCTTTTTAATACATGTTTTGAGCCTATTGTATCCATTTCTTTTATGACCTCTCACCTTGACCTACATTACAACCTTGAAAAGTCCATTTGGATCAAGTGTGAATGCTCAAATTGAATGATCATATATTAGGCAAAGACATGCACATGATGAAACAATGGAATCATGCTACATTGCTCTAAAGTTGGATGTGTGAAAGATATCAACAATGGATGAAAAATGAAAAAAAAATGATGAAAGAAAAAAAATAGAGAAAAAAAAAGAAGAAAGAATGAGAAAATGAAAAAAGAGATTCAAATTGAAAACCTGAAAGGGTGATTTTGGTAGAAACAGATCCAGGTCAAATAGTTCACATAGATGAAAGATCAAAGATATCTGAAGATCCTTCAAAGACGGGGCAAAGTTCACCAAGTTCAAAATGACTTCAACAGTAAATGGAATGAGTTTTTGAAAAAGAATCCTAGATTAATGTTGAGAATTGTCTGAATATTCATCATTTGGACATACCATTCAACCCAATGACATGTATCCAATTTATTTCCTTTCCCATTTGTTTTCTAACAAAATAAATCTTCATTGATTATCTTTACTATAATTCACCTTGTGTTCTCTTATTGTTACACCCCTAGAATGAATTGAAAAAATGCTTGATTGCATTGTATTTGTCAAGAATTGAAATGATAATGAATGAATGAATATGTGCTTAAAAGAGTCTTGCATTCATTTGAAAAAAAATCTAAGATGATGGTGGTAACAAAATGAAGAAATGCCAGAAACTTAAAAGAGATGATTTGAAAGGACATATGATGTGACCAAATGAAGAATATGATGATGGATTAGATGATAAAATGAAAATGAGGCAAATCTTGAAAGTGGTATAATCAAGTGATAAATATGGGGATGAATTGGTTAATATAGCCTATGTGTTATGGTTAAGTGATAAAAATGATATGGAGCAATAGACAAAACTGGTGCTGAGAAGCTTATGAATGATGACTAAGTGATGAGTACAAGGATGAATTGGTCGACAAGACTTGAAAGTTATGATTGAATGATGAAAATAATCAGTGGACAAAGTTTGTTTTGGAATGGTTAGGGTTGAGAAACCTATGAGTGTGACCTAGTTCAGAATGGTTAATGCTGAGATGCCTATAAGAAATGACCCAGTGATGATAGATGAAACTTGTTCTAAAATTTGTTAGTATTGAGAAGTCCAGGAATGATGGTCAAGTGATGATCGATTGATGAAACTTGTTTCAAAGTATTGAGAAACTGAACAAAGAAGACATGTATAATGGTGGAGTTTTGAGAGCCATCACCATAATTATTTAAAATTTTGTTACATAGACATCTGCATTACAAGCATCATGAGGGCATCATTGCTTGAATAGTACATAAGCATAATTCGATGAATTAAACTTTGTTTTGACATGCATGGCACTATGAGAATATAGGTTACCGTATTTGCATCATTAAGGAGGCATTTGCATCTTTGGTCATAACATTCATTCATGCAAATTTTTGAGTCACTTAAAAAAAATTATGAATATTTTGATGAGAACTCAAATGAGAATCTTTGAGTTTCAAAATGAGAATCTTTGAGGAATGAAACCCTAAAGTTCGTCAAATGTGAATCTTCGAACTAGAATGAAAAGTTTTGAACTTTTGGATGTGAATCTCCAAAATACAAAGCTTCAACTTTTTGGATATGAATCTCTAATTTTTTAAATGAGAACCTTTGAACTTAGATGTGAAACTCTAAGTTTTATTGCTGAGCCTTTGAACTCAAATGAGAAGCTTTGAATTTTTGGATATGAATTCTAAGTTTGCCAAATGAGAACCTTTGAAAAGCCTTGAACTTTTGGGTGTGAGCCTTTAAAATTCAAATGAGGATTTTGATGCGAGTCTTGCAAGTTACAAATGCAAATCTTGAGATCTTGCATATTTGAACAAAATTGAAATTTTGAGAATCAAATCACAGTAAATTCTTACGAAGTTAGAAGGTTCTTGCGAATTTGAACCTCTGAATGTTGAACTCAAATTGTGAATTCTTGAGTTTCTATTACAAAATTCCTTCAATCACGACCTATAACTCCTTTGAACATGATTGTTAAGGAGTAATTTATTTTTCAAAGTTTCGTTGCCTCTGTTTAGAGGAGCAATTTACTTTCAAAAGTTGAGGTGCCTCTGTTTAGAGGAGCAATTTACTTTCCAAAAGTTGAAGTGCCTCTGTTTAGAAGAGCAATTTACTTTTCAAAGTCGTGGTGCCTCTGTTTAGAGGAGCAATTTATTTTCCAAAGTCGTGGTTGCCTCTATTTAGAGGAGCAATTTACTTTTCAAAGTGGTGGTGCCTCTGCTTAGAGGAGCATTTATTTTGAAGTCATGGTGCTTCTGCTTAGAGATTTTACTTATTTTTCAAAGTCATTGAGCCTCTAATTAGATAAGCCATTTATTTTTCAAAAGTTGTTGAGCCTCTGCTTAGAGGAGCTTTGATCAAAATTAAAAATAAATAAATAAATAAATAAATTATCTCTGTTTAGAGGAGCTTTGTTTATGTTTCTCAAAGTCGTTGAGCCTCTGCTTAGAGGAGCTTTGATCAAAATTTAAAAAAAAAAAATCCAGTTGAGTCTTGAATGGGTGTCTACGTTTTTGTACAATTTTTGTTTCATAAAAAATGTGCAAAGAAGGGCAGCTGTAGATACCTCATTTTGTCCGGGGTCCTTTGTCAATTAAAATCGATCCAAGCTCGATTGTATATTTTTTTTATTTTTTTTTGGATTTTTATTTCATATTTATCATTTTTTAATTTTTATCTTATGATCTATTTATTATTTTTTTTTATCTTCATTATCTGATTATTTAAAAAAAAAGATTGAGATTAGGCTTGATGATGATCAGAAAGCATAATTAGTTGCTAATCTTTAGCATTGGATGACTAAGTGGAATTGAATTGAAATTCTATAAAAAGCAGCATGGTTTTATAAATCAGGGGGGAATTCATAGTTTGAAGGGGAAGAGAAAAGATAGAAGAGGAATCCGAATAGGAGAAGGAAAAAAGAGAGAGAAGCGAAGAGGAGAAGAGAGGTAGAGAACTGCCGATTTTCCACTCTTTGATTTATTTGACAAAGAGGGAGTGTATTGGAGGAGTCTTTGAAATATTCTGTAGTTCGTTGCGATCTAGCCGGACGGTGACTGGAATCGGATTGATCTTTTTTTCTTATTGCGTGTGTGAATTGCTTTTTGGGAGAGAAGATGGTGAACTCTATGGTGAAGAGAGCTACAAGCGACTTGCTGATTGGGCCTGATTGGGCTAGAAATATCGAGATCTGCGACATGCTAAATCGTGACCCTGGGCAAGCAAAAGATGTTGTGAAAGGGATAAAAAAGCGGCTTGGAAGTAAAAATCCTAAAGTTCAACTTCTTGCACTAACTCTATTAGAGACTATCATAAAAAACTACGGGGACATTGTTCATATGAATGTTGCAGAAAGAGACGTTCTCCATGAGATGGTCAAAATAGTCAAGAAAAGGCCTGATTTTCAAGTGAAAGAGAAGATATTGTCTCTAATTGACACTTGGCAAGAAGCTTTTGGAGGAGCAAGGGCAAGATATCCACAATATTATGTTGCATACCAAGAGTTGTTGTGTGCTGGGGCAGTATTCCCCCAAGAAATGAGAGGTCTGCACCTGTATTTACTCCTCCTCAAACACAACCTTTGTCTTTTTATCCCCAAAATATTCGCAATTTTAATAGGCAAGAGACTTCTGACTCTTTCGCAGAGTCTGAGTTCCCAACCCTGAGTTTGATAGAAATTCAAAATGCATGGGGTATTATGGATGTCCTTGTCGAAATGCTAAATGCACTAGATCCTGTAAACAAGCAGGGACTTAGTCAGGAGGTGATTGTTGACTTAGTGGAGCAGTGCTGTAACTACAAACAAAGAGTTGTACACCTTGTTAATTCAACATCGGATGAGTCACTTCTATGTCAAGGGTTAGCATTGAATGATGATTTGCATCGCATACTAGCAAAGCATGAAGCAATAGCTTCAGGAATTTCTTCTTAA
Organism: Durio zibethinus; assembly: GCF_047325235.1. Classification (NCBI taxonomy): domain Eukaryota; kingdom Viridiplantae; phylum Streptophyta; class Magnoliopsida; order Malvales; family Malvaceae; genus Durio; species Durio zibethinus. Next base: position 16,729,477 of record NC_143178.1, read on the forward strand.
GTAGACAAACCTAAGCCTAAAGCAGCAAGAAAACTTATGAATGTCAATGGTCCCTTACTTAATACTGGGGATAGCAGCAAGCAATCAGAGGGGAGATCCACCGTAAGCAATGGTGTAAGTTCACAACCATTTAATCAGTTATTACTTCTTGCTCCTCCTGCAACTAATGGTTCAACTCCTCCGGTAGCAGTCAATCCCAAAATGGACCTGCTTAGTGGTGATGATTACAACTCCTGCATCATAGCAGAATGCCCTTGTTCTCTTTGATATGTTCTCTGATGGTAACAACACCTCCAATTCTGCTAGCACCTAGTCTTCAGGTTGGGCTGGACAAACCAATCCTTTGACTCTTCAAATTCAGCAGTAGTAGAATTTTCATGCGAATAGAGTTGCACCAAACATGGGATCACCTTGATATGAGCGGTCATATGCTCAAGGTACATGTCCTGCTTGGAATGGTCAGTTGGTTCCACAACATCAGCCCTCCTCACCTATCTATAGTGCCCAGAGTAGTGGCTTGCTACCACCACCACCTTGGGAAGCACAGGCAGCAGACTCTAACCCAATTGCAGGTGCTCAATATCCTTAGTCAATGGTTACTCAAGTTAGTGTAACGCATGGCCAACCTCAAGGACCTCAACATATGAGAAGTGATCAGGTGGTGGGTATGTACATTCAGCTAATCACAACCGGTCATTTGTCAGCAATTAATAACGAGGCTGTTCAGGGAAATCGATTTGCTAGTTTTCATCCTCAACCAGTTCTGGGAGCACAGTATATGGGCATACTTCCACAGCAAATGGATCCTATGTATCCTCAACAAATGTATGGCAACCAAGTGGGAGCATATGGTTATGGTCAGCAACAGGGATTTAAATAGCGGTCGCGGTCACGTTTTCGGTTGCGTAGCATTTGTCGCGTTTTCGGATATAACGGAGATAATTGCGGTCACTGCGGTCATCACGGTCGTGAAATTTTTATTTTTTTGCACAATTTATTATAAAATGTAATAATTATAATTATAATTATAAAAACTCTTATTCAATGATTTTAAAAATAGTTTATGACACTCTATGTTTTTTATTTTCTAAAAAAATTATTCACAATTTTATTTAGATTATAAAAAGCATTCATATTTGATTTATCCATAAAATTTTTTTTGGCCAAGTTCATATTCAATATTAATTCTAGACAAATCAAATATTAACAAAACATAATATGTTAAATACCAAGCATTTAATTTAATAAAATTACAAACTTAAAAATATAATAATTTCAAATTCCATCAACTACAATTATTGATACATATTTCAAATTTACCACATGGTAGAATGACGAGGATGATCAGATTCTCTATCTTCACTTTGAGAGCCAAGTTGACTCCATCTCCATCCCTGAGACCTTTGTTCTTGATACATTTGAGGTGGAGGATATATTTGAGGATGATACATTTGTGGTGGAGGGTACATTTGTGGTAACTGATACATTTGAGGTGGAGGATATATTTGAGGAGGTGGAGGATACATTTGAGGTGGATAATAACCATATGGAGGTGGATAACCATGATGAGGTTGAAAATTATGTTGTTCTGGTGGATAGTAATGTCTTTGAGTACTAGCAGATGATTCACTATACTCAAAGTTACTAGAATTTGGTCTCTCACCTGAAGATGAAGAACCTCTAGAAATTTCATAGTGGTGCTTCTTTGCTTTTCCTTTTGATCGAGCTGTACGTGCACTTTGACCCTCACTAGATTCAGCAAATGGATTTCCTCCGTATTCTGCCATATTAATAAAAAGTCCACCAGTAGCAGCAAGCCCAAATTTTCCTCCAAGTGGGCTGTAAGGTCGATTTGCATCCATATTATCACCAAAATTCGCACCATCACCATCACCATCTCCATCACCATCATCATCTGGACTTAAACCACCACCATCATCACTCTGACTTGGTGTTGGACTTGAACTTGAATGAGATACATTCCTTTCTTGAGATTGACGTGATCGTTCAACATTCATTTCATTATCAGAATTATCTGCAGGTAACCAATCAGAGTTTTGACCATCTAATAGAGGATTTTCTTTCTCTTGTAGCCATTCTGTTAGTGGATCATCATCTTCAAAAATATGGTCAAGGCTAATAGGATTAAAACTATTATTTATTTCATCAATGCTCATTTTTTTTTGATGTCTCATCCTCAACCTCATGTTATAATAGGTATATACAAGTTTCTGGAGTCTTGCAAACTTCAATCTGTTTCTTGCTTTGGTGTGAATATTGCTAAATGTGCTCCAATTACGTTCACAATTTGATGCAGATGTTGTTTGACTAAGCACTTTGATTGCTAGTTTTTGTAATTCAGGAACACAAGTGCCATATATCATCCATCACTCAGCTGTATAAAATTATTTAAATTAAATTTCAATGGGCTATACAATTAAATAATATAAATAAATTATAATTATTTAACTTACTATTTACCTGGATTCATTTGCTTCCAAGCTCTTTGTGCTTGTGGACTACCAAATGTTTCATGCTTGTCTCGAAATAATAACAACTACATCATTGAAAATACAATAATAAATGAATAAATAAAAAATAATTTAATTTTTAATACATAAAACAAATGTTAAAGTTATAAAATAGTATTAAATACTAACCTGATTAATCATTCTGATTTGAGTATCTATCGAAGGTTCTAATCTTTCAATAACTGCTTTTATACCTTCTAATGTTTCCTTAAATACATTTGCAGAATGTTCCACTCCAAATTGAAATTGTGGATTTAGATAGTAACCTAAACATAATTTATAACAATATTATATTAAAAGAATAAAAAATAAATATATAAGCAATTTAAGTATAAAAAATAAACATATTTTTTAAATACCATCTATATTCTTGGTTTACTTACCAGCTGAATGCAAGTCAGAGTGCATGAAACTCCATCTATTGTCAATAATCTTTTCATATTCAGCAGAATAACGACAAGTTTGTTGAATTGCTTGTTTAGCTCTATCCACAGCCTCGTAAATAAAACCCATTGTTGGTTTTTCATCACCATCCACAAGGCGCAACACTTTTACCAAAGGCTCATAAACTTTTATTATATCACTTGCTTTTTTCCAAAAATCTTTTCCCAAAATGATTTTTTTGACTTCATAAGCAGGTCCTGATTTTTGTTGTCCCCATTTTGAATCTTTAAATTCCTATATATTCATCAATAAATTTTTAGAGTAATATATTTTAAATTAATATTTTAAAACAATAATATTATAAAAAGATGCTAGATTTAAATAATTGTACTAATTACTAAGTACTAACCTTTGAATTGAACATCTCTCTCAAACTTTGCTTTTGCCTTATTATTTCTTCTAATTGTATGAAATGAGTGGCAAATCGGGTAAGAGCAGGACGAAGTATTTGCTTTCCTTGTGTATATTTCTTCATCAAATTAACAGTCCAAATGTGATTGTATAAAAAACAAGTCACTTTCTTTGCATCATCCAAAACCTTTGCCACATTTTTTTTCCTCCCAATATCTTCAAGGCACAAGTCTAAACAATAAGCTGAACATGCTGTCCAATACAAATGTTTTCTCTTCTCCATTAGTCTTTTTCCTGCGGCCTTAAGTGCTGCCTCATTATCAGTGACTATTTGAACAATGTATTTTTCTCCAATTTCTTCCACAACTTCATCTAATAATCTGTAGTAAAAGTTTGTATCTCTACTACGAACACTTGAGACATCTATAGATTTCTAAAAAATAGTCAGTTTACTACAGTAAACAAGAAAATTAATGATATGCATTTGATTCAAACTATTGGTCCAACCATCACACATCAAAGTGACACCCAATTCATTCCAATAAGCTTTTAATCCATTAACCCATTCATGAACTTGTTGATACTCAGACTCTAAATACACATCTGAGACCTCATAAGGTGTTGGAAGTCTTACATGTTGGCCAACTTCTGCTGCCACAGAAATCAAATTATGCAACCATGGGGAATTTGCTAATTGAAAAGGAAGTCGATCATATATCAAAAATTTTGATACTGATTCACCCATTTTTCTTCTTAATGTCTTTAGAAATGAATCACTTACTTTTGGTTGTCTTGAACTTTTACTTCTAACCAATTCAGGAACAGCTCCCCTTAATGAAAATTCAGACTCATTTGGAGTTCTTGTTCTTTCTTCAAAATATTCAGCAACTGAACCATGAGAGCTTCGTCCTTCTTCATATATGTTACTCCAACCACTAGTTCTTTGTCTGAATTCTTGTCTTCTGTGCCACTCATGTTGTGATTGGATACTATCTCGCACGGCTTGTCTAGTAGCAATGTCTTCATCAATAAATCCTTCATAATCATCTTCCCCTCTTAACTGTGATAAAAATTCATTTTTTCTTCTTTTGTTGTCAGCCTTTTTTGATTTGCTTTCTTGAAGGAGTTTCATCATGCTTTCTCTTACTATACCTATTAATAATATAGTTTTAAAAAAAAGAAAAAATTAGTTGCACATGTTTATGTAATTTTATAATTTTTATTAAGAAATTAACAATAATATTTTCAAAGAAATTAAAAAAACATAACATACCAGTAACGTTAGGGCATGGTGCAACATTGCCAGTTTTATGAGCAATGTGTTCTTTGAAACGTGTTATTCCTCCTTTTACAACTTTACCACAAAGTTTACATGAAACATTTCCTCTTGTATTTGGCACAGGTGTTCCAAAATGCCAACCTATATCATCACTTGGCGCGCCTTCTACTCCTTTACTCGGGAACTCTTCACGTGGTGGCATACTTACTATTTTGTATAAAAACAAAATAAACTTATATTTAGAAATATTAATATTACTTATTACATCATTAAAAATTGATTTTAGGCTAAATTTTTTAATTTTTAGTTTTTAATCTTAAGAATATTATTAAATAACTTAATCTTTTAGATGCACTAATTGATATTAATTTTTTTTATCACAAATAACTTCAAATAATTATATAATAAATACAATCTTCAATAATTACACAAAAATAATAAGAATTAATCTAATATTAAAAGAATTGACAACGATATAAATATCAAAACAACAAAAAAAATTATTAAATTTCATATACAAAATTATAAATTAATATCTAACACAATCAAAATATAATATTTAATTTTAATTAATTTTTGTCTAACTTATATAAAAAATTTATCAATAATTTTCATCTACAATCTCTATGTATATCATATTAAATTATTAATCTTTTATTTTTTTTAATTATAAATCTTCAATCCCTCTAATTAGATTTTATCTAAAAAAAATTTCAAAAATTAAAAGTTTTCAAACTTATATTTTAATAAAATTTTCAAACCTATTTTTTTTATTTTTTAGTTTTTAATCTTAATAAGAATAATAGATCATAAAATGCTAAATTTGTTAAGTAACTTAATTTTTTTGATACAATAATTGATATAAAATTTTTTTTATCACAAACAACTTTTAATAATTATATAATAAACACAATCTTCAATAATTACACAAAAATAACAAGAATTAATATAATATCAAAAGAATTGACAATAATATAAATATCAAAACAACAAAAAAAATTAAAATTCATATGCAAAATTATAAATTAATATATAACACAATCAAAATATAATATTTAATTTTAATTATTTTTCATCTAACTTATACAAAAAAATTTATCAAAATTTTCATTTAAAATATCTATATATTATATTAATTATAAATTTTCAAAACCACTAATTAAATTTTATCTAAAAAATTTTCAAAAATTAATTACAAAATTAAATAAAAAAATTCAATCCCACCTTCCATACACCCTACCACACTCAATCCCTCCCCACCCCATCAATCCCTCTCCACCTTCCCTCCCAACATCCCACCACACCCAATCCCTCCCCACCTTCCCCCCCAACGCCCCACCACACCCAATCCTCCCACCCCCCTCCGATCTCTCCACGTGCCTAAATATATCAATCTGTTTGACTCTTTCTAACAACCCGAGCCGAGACCATTCTAGAAACATTTCATTTTGCTGTTCATCATCTTCTTCGTCTTTACTTTCTCTGGCTTTCCAGAAAAAAAAAATTTTTTTTTTTCGTCTCTCATTTTCTCTCACATCCCTTTATCACTATCACTTGCTGACTTACCTAGTATCTACAGATCTCGTTCATCTTTCAAACTCTCACAAGACACAACAGATCGATCATTTTACAGAAATTTTACAAAAAAAAAAAGGCTATTTAACTTTCTTTTCTTACCTTGTTTGATCTTGATTCTTGAATGTTGATCGAAAACTTGAGGTTGATTTGAATTTGAATGCCGAAAATGCCGTTTGAATGGTTGAAACTTGAAACTCTGTTTTCTAGCTCGTTTTACAATTTTTTTTTATGATAAAGATCTGAGATTGTGAGCTTTATTTTTTGATTTGGCTTTTACTTTTACTTTTACAGGTTTGTTGTTTTATTTTGCAGGCGTAAAATTTTGTTTTTTTGTTAAAACTATTAGATCCGTGAGTAGAAAAACGGAATAGCGACAATAACGGTCCGTTATTGTCACTATTGCCCGTTACGCCGTTATTTTGCAGCCGTTATTCTCCGTTTTTGATGGGAATGAATTTTTCAACCGTTTTCTATACATTAACGGTGGCGGAAGGCAGCACTACCGCAATTTTGCGGTCGCTATTCCGCTATCAACCCATTTTTTGAATCCCTGGTCAGCAACAATATCTTGATCAGCAAATGTATGGGCTATCCATCAGACATGACAATGTCCTGAGAAACTTTTCCTACCAGGTTTCAACTTTGTCTTACATACCACCGAGCAAGCCTTCAAAACCAGAGGATAAGCTGTTTGGAGACCTTGTTGACATGGCAAACCAGTGAATTCCAGATGTGTTGATGAACACAAACTAGCTGGTTTTTCAGCAACACTTCAAGCCATTATTTTCTTCGTGGAAAATGGGGGAGATCGTGTTAAATTGGTGAAGGCTATGGACAATCTAGTGGAGTCACGTCGAATTCCTCAAGTCAAGATTTTTTTTTTGGTATTTTATTTATTTATTTATTTGTTTTTTTATGTGTTAGTTATTTTGAAGAGTATTTTTTTATTTTATTTTTATTTTTTGCAAAAAATAAAAATTTTCAAAAAGAAATATTTTTGAGAAAAAGTTGAAAGTATCAATTTTCCTTACAATTAAAGTTTTCAAAAAATATTTTTGGGAAGTATCAATTTTTCCTGTACAAAAGCAATCATTTTTCTTTTCCTTTTTTTCTATTTCTTTGGATTTTCTTTAATGTTAAACAATCTGACGATGGAGCCTCTGTAAGCGAAACAGTAGTTTTCTTGCATACTCTTGAGGTGAGAGAATTTTCTCAATTTTTTACTAAAAGTATTAGAGTCAATTGAGAATGATTTTCAATAACTAATTACTTGGTAAAATTTTTAAGGCTTATTGGATAACACAAAATTAAGCTGGTACCATCTTTCGATGGGCGTTGTGAGGGTGCTATAACCTTCCTCACATGTAACCGATCCCGAACCCTATTTTGGTTAGTAGACCTGAACCTATTCTTTTAGGGACCCTTAAGCTTAGGTGTTCCTTGAAAGGACAGATTCCTTAGGTGGCTAATCACACCTAGATAAAAAAGATCGGTGGTGATTCCTTCAGATCAATGTCTAGCGATAGATCCCCAGATCTAGAAATTATGACAATTTAAATTATAAGTAGTTTTAATAATTAATAATTGTCTATTCATATTATTTATTAGATATTTAATCAAATATAATTAATAAACATATATTCATTAAAATAAATAATATAATTATAAATAATACTACTTTTTTCTATTATTATTATCAAGTTATTTATTATTTAATTATATATAATAATTATCATTAATTTTAAAATATAATTATTTATTTAATTATGACCTATTTAACTTATAGCTTAAATAATTAATGAATAATAATATTTATTTATAATATTATAGCTTAATTATTATTTTAATTAATAAATTAATATAATAAGTTCAATTTATATTTTATAATAATATAAATATAATTAATTGCTAATATTTTCTATATTTTATATAATTAATTGAAATATAATAATTAATTATAAAATAATACTAATCTAATAATATTCTAAAAATTAATAACCAAGAGAATTAAAAATAAATTTGTTATTTTTAATAATGAATTAGTATTAATAAATCTAATAATGAATCTCATATGTTATTTTTATGTCATAATGTTTTGAAATAGATAGTTGTTCAGATAACAAGTAAAACCTTTGTTTATCATAAAATAATTAAAAATAACAATGACTGTAGTAGCATGCCATTATGATAACTATTTAAATAAGCTTGCATGAATTTAAATGTTATTTCAAGATTGGAAATTTAATTATTTAAAGATTAATTTATTATATTTAACGAACCTTGTTATGATAGTTAAATGCATCAATTGCTTGGATTCATAAATAGACTTGAGGGCGAAAAACAATGTAGAATATGAATAAATATTTTAATTTAATTATTTATTTAATATTTATTATTCTACATAAATTTTATAATTATATAGAATAATTATATATTTATTTGAAATTATATATATAATTGAATTATTTTATTATATATTTAATAAATTTTGATTATCATTTTTTATTCATTTTATATTACCTTAAGTTACAAATACTGTAGTTTTAATATGAAGAAATTATGTATATCACATAATTAAGATATTATATTTCAATTATAAAATATATAATTTATATAAATTATATAATAAATGGTACATATTCTAATAAATTAGAAATATTATATAACTTATAATTTAATATTAATAATTATTCTAAATATTTTATCATTTTCTATATTGTATTTTAATTTGTGATTATTATCACAAATTATAAATTAATATAATAGTTAACACATTAATTAACCTTTTATTTATAATAAGGATATAAAACAATAATTGTATCATTATAATTTATAATAATTATTCTTATAAATTAAATTATAAGTTATAATTTGTAACTATATTAATAATCATATTAGTAAAGATTTGTTATAACTTTTAAATAACAATTTTTAAATCCCTTTTTTTAAGTATAATTAAAGTCGATGAGCCTTTATTTTTCAAAGTTGTGGTGCCTTTGTTTAGAGGAACCTTTTATTTTTCAAATTCATTGAGCCTCTATTTAGAAAAGCTTTTTATTTATTTTTTCAAAGTTGTTGAACCTCTACTTAGAGAAGTTTTATGTCATTTAGCTAGTTTGAGTGTCTGATTAAAAAAATAAAAAAATAAAAAATAAACCTATTGAGATGATTATTGAATGTGAGGGTTGTTTACGTCTTTGCACAATTCTTATTACATAGGAAATGTGCAAAGAGGGGTAGCTATAGACACCTCGATCTGTTCGGGGTGTTTATTTTTAATAATAAAAAAATGAAAATTAGGAAAATTCTAAGTGGTTGGATTTGTTTTGGATTATTTCTCTGAGGTTATTAAAGTTGGGATAAACTCAGAATTGAAGATTGGCAGAAATCGAAACTCTTTTCTTGTTTAGGGTTAAAATATAATATTTTAATGTTATAATTAATGTTAATATATATAATTAATATATTAAAATTATATAAGAATAAATTGATTTGAAATATTAAATAATATTTGATATATTAATGTTAATTATAATTTTATAAATGAAATTATATAATATTAAGTATTTATTTATAATATATTAATAATAATTATAAATCAATTAATACTTAATTTAATTAAGTTAATTATTATTTTAAATATTACTATCTATAATAATATTAATATAACTATAAGTAAATTAACAATTATAACTTAATAAATAATATTATTAATTACTTATTAATAATAATAAATATAATAAATATATTTATTAATATAGAAATTATTAAATTATTGTAATATAATAACAACATTATATTACTAATATTATAAATAAAGTAACTTTATATAATTATATAAATTCTATATTAAATTAATATTATACTTTAATTATAAAACTTGCATAATGAACATTTAAATGACAAACAATATTAAATAATTATTATAATATATGATCTAGACAATTTTTAATTTAATAATTATATACAATTGTTAATATTAATATAACATTTAACTATTTAAATCCTGATTTATATAATAATTAGAACTTTGTTTTATTATATAAGCAATTATTTGTATATTAGTAATAATCAATATTAACAAGCTTTATAATATACCAATTTATATACTAATAATTTAGATAATTATTCTATTTTTAAAATTATTATTATTATTTGAAATAAAATGATATTACCTTTTTAAATTTGTTATAATTATAATATTGATTAAAAATAATATTAATCTATAACATAGATTAACATAATTAACTTATACAAATAATTGTATATAAATTACTATTATTAATATATTATTAAATATAACAATATTATACTTTAATATAATTGTATAATAACTATTAATTAATAATTTAATTAATATAATTACATTTATATACTTTTGTATAGTTAATAAATGAATTAACTTAAATTAATTACAAGTTTCTTATCAATTTATACAATTAATAATTATTGTTATATAGAGATTATAATACTTATAATTATTAATTATTATAAAATTAGTTACTATTTAAATTATTAATATTATAATCTCTATATTAACTAATAATTATACTATAATTATTATTATTATATTATAATTCAAAATAGTAATTATTATAAGATATTAGTAACTAATTTAGTAATAATTATAAACAATTATTAAATTTATATTATTAATTATTAATAATATATTATATACTTATTAATACTATTATGCTATTACTGATTGCAATTATTTTAAATAATTTATTAATTATTAAATCTATTTAATAGATTGTATATTTATATAATATATTATTTTTTTGGCTTCTTGATTAAAAATAGATAATAGATATATCAATATTATATCTATTAATTAAAATATTTAATAATTATCTATTAAATATTTTGTTACTAAAATTAAGTATGTTTATTTATCAATTGATTAAATAAATAGCTATTCGAATAATTTAATTATTTTGATTTGTCATAAAATAATTATTTCAGTTAATACAAGCCTAGATGAAGTAAAATAATACTAGTTTATTAATATTTTTAAAATAATAAGTAAGAAATTTTAAAAAAATAAATTATTTATTTAATTAATCATAATTATTCATGATTTAAATAAAATAAACATTAAATAAATATATAATTAATATTAAATTAGAATAATCAATTAAGTCATGATATTAAAATTAATATTTAATATTGATTTATAATATTCATATATTCTAACTATATCAAATAATTAATAGTGAAATGAGTAACCTTTATTATTAATTTAAATTAGATAATTGAAATATAATTAATAATATAATAAATATTAAATTAAAATAATTTGTATTCATTAATTATAATATATTTATAAGTATAATTATTTAATTCTCAAAGTATATTAATAATTAATATATAAAGTAAACAATTATAGTATATAATAATATAATTAATTATAATTAAATAACTATTAAAAATATTTATAATTATATTTATATATTAATTATATTATCAATAATTATTTAACTGTTTAATATATTTAATATCAATATAATTAATATTATATTTTTTAATATAATACTTTTAAATAATCAATTAAATATATTATATTTAATTATTAATAACATTTAATTATAATTAATTTACTTAAAGTGTTATTTACTTATTAAATATAATTAATTTAATTAAATTAAATAATATATTAGATATTTAATAATAAATTTTCTTATTATTATTATGCTATTAATTAATTATCTTAAATCTCATTTAATTAATAAATTTTAATTAACTATATATATTAATAAATTTATTAATATAAATTATTCAATAATTATTTTTTAAATAATTTAAATAAATTATTAATAAATATAATTTATTAGTATTATATATATGACTTTATATTTAACATGTTAAAATAATTAAATAATTATTTTTATATTGATAATTTATTTATAAGATAATAAATTTATATTATTTATTTTTATCCAATATTTATAATTATTATGAATATTAGTTTATTAATAATATACAATATAAAATTATTATCAGTTAAATATTTTAATTAATTTAATTAAATATTAATATTAAATTATTAATATTACTAATAAATTATAATTTTAATTATTATTAATTATTTTATATAAATAATTAATATTTGCTAATATAAATAGTATTTATATTATTTAAATATAAACAATAATTATATACTATCTACAATTATAATTTAAAATTAATAAATAGTTATGACTATTTTATCATTAATTAATAATTTTCCAAACAATTAGTTAAATTATTTAAAATAAATAAAATAATATAGAAATTTATTATTATATATATTTTATATTAATCTAATTCATTTTAAATTAATAATTTTTATTATATCTATTAAACAATAAAAAGCTCCCATATATATATTAATTATTAATTATTAATTATTTAATATATTTTTTATTATGATATATAGTTATTAATTATTAAATAAATTAATAATTAATAAACAGTTCAATCATTTTGATAATATAATTATATTATATAAAATTAATGATAAATAATTAAATTAGTTAAATAATCATTTTTATTAATTAATAAATAAATTAATATTAATAATAACTAAATTGATAATATTAATTATTACAAAATTATTTATATTATCAAATAATATTACTTAATAAAATTTAATGTTTTAGGACAAAAAAAATCATAACAATTGAAGATAAATAATTATTGAAATAGTCATAACTATTTAAACTAATTTGGTAAAGAGATTTAGTTTTTAAATCTCTTATTAATTTTCAAAATAGTAATAAAATAGTTTTATTTTATTCTAAATAATTTTGTATGAATAGAAACAATTGGTTTTGGAGCATTAATTTTTAAATAAAGTTATTTTTAAAATTTTTACTTATTAATTTTTTGGAACATTAATAAATTTGTATTATTTTATTTGAAATAAGCTTAAATGAATAGAACCAATTGTTTTATGACAAAACAAAAGGTTGTAATGTTTTAAAATAGATAATTATTAAGATAATCATAACTATTTGAACTTGTTCGATAAGCATTTATTTTTTTAATTCTCTTACTTTTTAATTTTTGAAATATTAATAAATTAGTATTATTTTATTTCAAATAAGCTAACATGAATTGAAACAATTTTTTTATTACAAAACAAAATGTTACAATGATTTGAGGTAGATAATTATTCAAATAGTCATGACTATTTGAACTTGTTTGATAAACTTATTTTTTAAAAATCTTTTACTTATTAATGGTTGAAATATTAATAAGTCAATATTATTTTAATCCGAATAAGCTCGTATGGATGGAAACAATTGTTTTATGACAAAACAAAAAAGTCATAAGAATTTGAAATAAATAATTATTCATATAGTCATAATGATTTGAATTTGTTTGATAAATAGATTTATTTTTTAAATCTTTTATTTATTAATTGTCTTATTAATAACTATTTATAAATTATTTTTATAAGTATAACTAAAAATTAAATAATTAATATAATTAATATAATATCAAACAAGTTTAATATAATAGATTTAATTTATTTGATATATAAATATCATTACTTTCATATCTTAACAATATTATCAAATATATTATTAAATTATTCTAAATAATATTAATTATTAGTAATTAACTTGTTCTAATAATAAATATAATAACTTAATCCTTTTGTAATATCATAATTATAATAGGTTAGAATAATATAGTATTAAATTAGTAATATTTGATAATTATATTATCAAATAATTTATTTATTTAAAAAAGATAATTAATACTAGAAATTAATAACTATAATATTAATAATTATTTAATTTATTGTAAAACTAAACCTATTATTTATAATATAATAAATTTATATTTATATATTTATATATTTATATTATTGTTAGCCTTGAATTGATTCTTATTTTGAAATGACAAAACATTAAGCTAAATATGCTTGATCAAGATTTTGAAAAAGATTTATTTAGTACATGTTCTTAAGTTTTATATTTTGGTACTAAATAAATAATATGTTTTTCAAAGTATAAACAAACATTTATTTGTTTTCATATTTCTCAAACCAAATCTATCTTTAAAGATTATTTATTTGAGCTTAAATGAAAGTCCAATTGTTGTTTTTAAAGTGAACTTATTCATTTGGGACTTAATACAATTTTGATAATATTGGTTTTGAGAAATAAATTAACTTAAGAAAGTTGTTTTACAAGAACAAAGTTTTCCAACATTGAATTTGTTTTATTTTTCTGTATTAATTCACAAAGTTTTAATATTTGAATTTTATATGGTTGGGAAGCTCTTTGAGTCTACTATCTAATGGATCAAACAAATCAAAATCCAAATTTTCTAAGAAAAGATTTTAAATTTTTACTAGACATTCAATAGTTGTCTAAAAACTATACAAGGGGTTGATTTGAAAATTCACTATAATTCGTACACAGTGAACTAGGTGATGAACTTTATATTAATAGAAAGCTCCTTAAGTCTAGTTTCTAATCTTCAAACGGTTTGTAATTTGAATTTTTATAACTCAAGATATGATCAAATTAGTAAGTAGAGTGCCAAATGGGAGACTACCACACAGCATGAACAGGATCGATTCATTTTTTATACAAAAAACTCTTTGGGTCAAAAACATGAAAAAGGGATCGATCAAGCTATGTAAGGGATCAATCACCCCATTAACCAATTGATCCCCTACATAAAGAGATCGATCGGTTAGGCATTTTCAAAGGGAAAATTGGCTTAAAACATGAACCAATCAATCCCCTTAAGCAAGGGATTGATCAGGTCATGCAAGGGATCGATCCCCTCAAGCAAGAGATCGATTGGGCAAAGACATCTCCAACGGCTATTTTATCAAGCATTCACAATGGTTATTTCCTCAATTTCTCTATAAATTGGGTATTCCAACACACCAAGAAGGTTGATAAATCAAGAGAGCAAGAGCCAACAAGCCATATTTCATTCTTTCAAAGAATCAAAAGTTTTTAGAGCTTTAAAGTCTATATCTTTGTATTTATTTTATCGAAATTATTTTTGTTGTTCATTCATCATTTTCTTCTATTTAAACTTAGTAAGCACTTAGCCTTAGAGAGGTTATTCTATTGTTTGCAAAATTACCTTTGATATTCAAGAGTGGAAAAGAACAAGAGGTGAGGTATCCTCTTGAGAGCTTTATAGTGAGATTAGGTAAAATACTATAAAGGGTAGAGGTTTCTATCTTAAGCCTTAGAAAGAAAAAGATAGGTTGTATTTGCAATTTAAGAATAATGGATTGAAGCCTTGGTGTGGACAACCAAGAAGAGAGGACGTAGGTGCCTTATAGAGAAGGACTGAACCTCTATAAATCATTGTGTTTGATTTCCCTATCCTTGTCCTCATACAATTTATTGTTATTTATATTTGATTCTAGGTACATTAATTGTTATTGTTTGCACTATATTTTCATCAAAAGTGCTTATTGTTTTAGTTTCCATTCAATTATATTGAAATCATTTGTTTGGGAAGAATTTGGAGAAATCCAATTCACCCCCCTCTTGGATCACCATCTCACCTATAAAGCTAATAATTGGTATCAGAGCTTTGGTCTCATTTTTGTAGGTTTAACCACCTTGAGTAAAGATCCTATGGCTCAATTTTGGTTTCAAGATGGTGAGAAAGTCCTTAAAGCTCCTATGGTTGATAAATTTGAATTTTATGAATGGAAAATAAAGATAAAAGTGTTCATTATGGCTGAAGATTTTGGAGCATGGAATATGATGGAAAAAGGGCTTAATACTCTTTCCAAAGATGCAAAATATATGAAGCAAATAATCGATGATGCAAAGGCCAAGTGCATTCTCTATGGAGCTTTAGATGATTACAACTTCAACTTGGTCTCAAAATGCTTAACCTCAAATGAGATATGAAGAAAGTTGGATGAGCTACATGAAAGACAAATTTTCAACCAACATCCATCATGTCTCATGGCTATTGAGGAACCAAACATAACCTTTAACTCTTGTGATTCAAACTCTTACACTTTTGATGAGTTACAAGATGCTTACAATGATTTAGTAATTGAGTTTGAAAATATGCATTTGAAACATAAGAAAATGATTTCAAAATTAAAAGTTGAAAATGGATTTTTAATGAATTCAAAGAATGATTTGGAAAAGGAAAATGATAAATTGAAAATGAATTTTGAAGCTTGTCAAAAAAGAAATGAAATATTAGAAAAAGAGAATTTAGAATTGAGAAAGAAATTTAAAGTTTTGATGAATGAAAAACAAGAGCTTTTAAATAAGAGTTTAAGTGCTAAAATGATTAATACAATTTTTGTAATTTTCATTGTCATACTATACGTACTTGTCCAATTAGAAGAAAAGTTCCATTTAAAATTAGGCAAGTATAGGTTCCTAAAGGAACAAAAGACTTGGTTACTAACTCTTAAGGACCCAAAGCAATTTGGGTACCAAAAATCAAATGAGATTATCTCTTGTAGGTGTGCTAGAGCAAGGAGCTACAACATGAAATTGAAGATTGAATACTCTAGACACATAATGGAGATGGGTAACCTCTAAACTTTTATTTGAAGAGAATTTGAATTTGGTTACCTATTCTTGATGAAATTTGAATGCTTGATTGATCATACAAATTTTGGTTGACATTGATTACAAGACATAGGTTGCATAATCTTAAGAAAATGTGAGCTTAAATTGAATATGCATTTATTTTGCTCTTAAATATGCTTGAGATGCTTGTTGAAATTGTTTGTGGTGTTAAATTGCTTAAGCATAATTTTGTTGATGAATTTTTTATTAATGCTTGGATCTTATGAATTCTTTAAACTTGATTGTGTTATACATAATTGTTTTAACTCTTGATTTGTGATTTTAGAAATTGATGATCACCTTGTGCTTAAATCATATATATTGATGTTTGATTGTTCATCTCTTGATTTCTTATGAAATAGTCTTGAAATATGCTTTAATTATTTACCCTTATTAATTCAAGATTTATTTCTTCTCTTGTGTTGATGCATTGATGAACTTTATGTGCTTAAAAGATATATATTGATTCTTTGTCCATTTATGTTTTTGGTCAAGATATGTGCCTATATGATGATGGATTCAATTTGACCTTTATACTTGTGATTTGAAAGTGCTTAAATACTTTTGTGAAATATGCTTATTTTTGAGCTTTAATTTTGTGAAATATTTTGGATCATGTTCTCAATTGATATATTTCTTGATTTGTGATTTTAAATTGATGAACTACTTGTTGGTAAATGAAATATGTTGTTAGTTCATCTATTGCTCTTGTCAAGTGTATGCTTATGTGTTAAATATTATTTATCTTTACTTGACATGCTAGCAACAAAACTTAAGTAAATGAAATTCTTAGGATGCTTATTTTTAGTTTAAGTCATTGTTGATTATGTCCTATAATTTGTGTAGAAATATTTATGTTTTTGTGCTAAAATTTTCTTGAATATGTTTTTGATGATAAATATGCCTTCCTTTAGTTTCTAGTTTTCATATGACCTAAAATTTATTTTGGCATATTCTTCAGTGATTTATTGAATATGTTTTCTTTGTGTTCAATATTTCTAAATGATTTAGAAAGGATTCATGTTTTGCACATGACATAAGAACTTTAGCTTTAGTGCCAATATTGTGATGTTTGATGCTTAACTTGATATATGGCCTCTAGCTTAAGCATATATCTCCCTTGTAATTGGCAATTTGTGCTTGGGGAATAAATTTTCTTTTGCCTATAATGACTTAGAATATGGAATTGTTTTCTAACAATTAGTATAAATTTTATTAATTGATTTTCTTGGTGCTTCTAATGAAAATCCTTTGTCAAGAGTCCATGCTAAGAGAACTTGAAATGAGCATGAACAAGCCTACATTTTTGGAATTTCAAGTGGAACAAGCAAAGTTAGTCATCCTCATTAATCAAGCCCAAGTACATCAAAAATTAGCTCAAATGATGTGGAATGAAGGATTTAAAGCCTCATTCAACTACAATGAGCACAACAACATAGCTTGATAAGGATGGAGGTAATTGTATTGAATTTATGCTATGTGTCTATGATTTATAATGTTTAATACATGATTTGATAAATGCTTGCATTGATTGTGTGCAAAAATGAGATATTGTGCTAGAACATATGAACACATTGCACAAATTAATCACCAAGCCACTTGGTAGATATTGTTCTAATATGTTTGAAAGCTTGGATTGATTAACTCACCTTCATTGATATTTATGCCTAGTTCTTGAATGCTTTGATTACTAGTTTTTTATTGCATGAATATTTGTTTGAATCTTTGAACATGAATATGAGTTGAATATATTTGTTAATGATGCCTCTTTGTGTTTATTTGCTAATTAATATGCTAATGCCTTTTTGCTATGACTAAAAGGGGGAGAAATATCATATGGACAATTTTGCTTGTGCTTGACATGCATATGTTTGATTATGCTTATTTGATATATATGCTCTAACATATGTTTGGTGAGTTGTGTTGGATTAGGATGCATAAATTAAAGGGGAGTTTTCCAAAATGTCTTTCAAAATCTTAAATGTAAAGAAAGTTTTTCATCAATCAAATTTATCTTTAAGTTTTGTCATATCAAAAAGGGGGAGATTGTTAGCCTTAAATTGATTCTTATTTTGAAATGAGAAATTATTAAGCTAAATAAGCTTGATCAAGATTTTGAAAAAGATTTATTTAGTACATGTTTTTAAGTTTTATATTTTGGTACTAATTAAATAATATGTTTTTCAAAGTATAAACAAACCTTTATTTGTTTTCATATTTCTCAAACCAAATCTATCTTTAAAGATTATTTAATTAAGCTTAAATGAAAGTCCAATTGTTGTTTTTAAAGTAAACTTATTAATTTGGGACTTAATACAATTTTGATAATACTGGTTTTGAGAAATATATTAACTTAAGAAAGTTATTTTACAAGAACAAAGTTTTCCAACATTGAACTTGTTTTTCTCTCTGTATTAATTCACACATTTTTAATATTTGAATTTTACATGGTTGGAAAGCTCTTTGAGTCTACTTTCTAATGGATGAAACAAAATCAAAATCCAAATTTTCTAAGAAAAGATTTTGAATTTTTACTAAACACTCTGCAGTTATCTAAAAACTACACAAGGGGTAGATTTGAAAATTCACTATAATTCATACATAGCGAATTAGGTAATGAACTTTATATAAAAGAAATCCCTTTAAGTCTAGTTTCTAAATCTTCAAACGGTTTGTAATTTGGATTTGTATAACTCAAGATATGATCAAATTAGTAAGTAGAGTGCAAAATGGGAGACTACCATACAGCATGAACAGGATTGATCCCCTTTAGAAAGGATTGATTGATTTTTTATATAGAAAGCTCTTTGGGTCAAAAACATGAAGAAGGGATTGATCATCCCATTAACCAATCGATCCACTACATAAAGGGATCTATCGATTAGGCATTTTCAAAGGGGAAATTGGCTTAAAACATGAACCAATCGATCCCCTTAAGTAAGGGATCGATCCCTTCAAACAAGGGATCGATTGGGTCTAGGAAAAGACATCTCCAATGGCTACTTTCACTTCCCAAGCATTCCTAACGGTTATTTCCTCAATTTCTCTATAAATTAGGTATTTCAACACACCAAGAAGGTTGATGAATCAAGAGAGCAAGATCCAACAAGCCATATTTTCATTCTCTCAAAGAATCAAGAGTTTTTAGAGCTTTAAAGTCCATATCTTTGTATTTATTGTATCCAAATTATATTTGTTGTTCATTCATCATTTTCTTGTATTTAAACTTAGCAAACACTTAGGCTTAGAGAGGTTATTCTATTGTTTGCAAAATTACCTTTAATATATGATGGTGGAAGAGAACAAGAAGTGAGGTATCCTCTTGAGAACTTTGTAGTGACATTGGGTAAAATACTACACAGGGTAGAGGTTTCTATCTTAAGCCTTAGAAAGAAAAAGACAAGTGGAATTTGCAATTCAAGAATAGTGGATTGAATCTTTCATATAGACAACCAAGAAGAGAGGATGTAGGTATCTTGTAGAGAATGACTAAACCTCTATAAATCATTATGTTTGATTTCTGTATCCCTATCTCCTGACAATTTATTATTGTTTATATTTGATTTTAGGTACATTAATTGTTATTGTTTGCACTATATTTTCATCAAAAGTGCTTATTATTTTAATTTTCATTCAATTATATTAAAATCATTTGTTTGGGAAAATTTTGGAGAAATCCAAATCACCCCCTCTTGGATCACCATCTCACCTATAAAGCTAACAATTATTATTAAGAATAATTAATTATTATATATAATTATTTTAATAATTAATATAATAATTAAATTAAATTATTATATAATTTATTACTTATAATTATAAAATAATAAAATTAATATATCAATTATATATTATAAGATTATAATATTTATTTAAATAATAAATAATTATAAATAAGGTATATTAATTTATAAAATAATAACTATAATATAATTATAAGTTACTAATATTATAATAATTTTAATTAATTTAATATTATTTATAATATATTAATATTTATACTAAATAAATAAATTATAATGTAATTTAATACTATAAATTAATATAAATTATATTATTTAATAATTATTTCATATTTCTATTCATAAAAGCTTATTCAAAATTAAATAATACTAATCTAATAATATTTTGAAAATTAATAACTATGAGAATTAAAAATAAATTTGTTTATCAAACCAGTTTAAATATTTAAGATTATAATAACAATTATCTATTTCAAAACATTATGACTTTTTATTTTATCATAAATCAAAATTTTCAATTCATACTAGCTTATTTG
This sequence comes from Durio zibethinus, assembly GCF_047325235.1. NCBI lineage: Eukaryota > Viridiplantae > Streptophyta > Magnoliopsida > Malvales > Malvaceae > Durio > Durio zibethinus. Next base: position 16,750,510 of record NC_143178.1, read on the forward strand.
AAATAAAATAAAATGAATTTATTAATATTTCAAAAATTAATAAGTAAGAGATTTAAAAAAAAATTATGTTTACCTAACCAATTCAAATAATTATGACTATTTAAACAAGTATGTATTTTAAATCATTATGACCTTTTGTTTTGTCATAAAATAAATGTTTTTGTTCATATAAGTTTGTTTGGAATAAAGTAATACTAATCTATTAATATTTTAAAAACTAATAAGAGATTTAAAAAATAATCTATTTATCAAATCAGTTAAATTATTATGACTATTTAACGAATTATTTATTTCAAATCGTTATGATTTTTTGTTCTGCTATAAAATAATTGTTTATGTTCATACAAGCTTATTCAATTAATTAATTATAAAATAATACTAATCTAATAATATTCTAAAAATTAATAATTAAGTAAGTTTATTATTTAAATAGTATATCTAAATAATAACTATTTGAATATTATTCTAATTTTATATTAATAATTATTATGAATTAAATTAATAAATAAATAATAATTATAAATATCTATAATTATAATACAGGAACAAAATTTTTAATAGTATAATTATTAATTAACTAAATCCAAATAAGCTTTACTTGTTTATATAAAATAGAAAAATTAATTATAATTTTTGTTATTAAACAAAATATATTAATATAATTAGGTAAATAATGTATTTATTATTAATAATTTAATAATATTGTATAATATATTATAATTATAATTATTAATTTATAATTATAATTATATTATTTATATATTAATAAATATTAATATATAGGATTATTATTAATGACTATAATAATAATTAATATTTGAATTATATGAAGGAAATCATATAGTATAATATTGAATTGTTAATATTATATAATTTTAAATTATAATTATATATTATACTATATTTATAAATGAAGTTACTATTTATCAATTAACAATTTACTATAATATTTTTAATATTAATTATAACTAATTATAATACTAATTAACATTAGTGTAATATTAATTATTAAATTAGTTATAATAATAAGTATTAATTATTATAATACTTATATTATATCTATATAATAATAAAATAATTAATATTTTAAATAACTAATTTTATAATTATATATAACATTAATAATAAATTAGTATTATTTTATTTTGAACAAGCTTATATTAATTGATATAATATTTTCAATTATATATAACTAGTAATTATTACAAATACTAATTATTACAATATTATTTATAAATTAGTATAAATTATAATAATTATAATAATATTATTATTATTATACTAATAAAATAATAAATGTTATTAATAATAAAATATTATATTATTCAGATTATACCTATTTTATTATTTTAATATAAATAAAAAATATTTATTTCAAAAGGTCATAATTATAATTATATAATATTATAATAGTGTTATTTAAATACTTCGTTATAACAAAGTATCATGTTTATTTAATATTTTTAGTTTTAATATAACATGTTACATAATTTATTTAATAACCATATTAATTATATAGTTTATATAAGAAGAACTATAGTTATAATTACTATTAGGACAATAAAATAATTTGAATAATATATATTATAATTTATAAGATTTGATTTAATAATTATACTAATATTTTAAATTCAAATATTTAAATAATTAATAAATAATTATAATTATTTATATTATTAATCTTAACTTAATTAGTATAACTAATAATATTACTAATTATATATATAATAATATTTATTATAAATTTAATATTTAATAGTTATATAAATATTAATTATAATAATATATATCATTATATATATAATGATAATTGACCAATTAAACCAAATTTAATTATAATTTAAATATTAGATTAAATAATAATTGAATTAAAATTTATAATAAGATATTTATTAATTATTTATTGTAATAAATTTTAATAAATTTAGATTAATTAAGTAATTGAATTTAGAGTATAATCACAATTGTTTTGTGAATAATATGTAGTAATATATACGTAGGGTATTATATAATTTTGCTTATATTATAAACTATTATAATTTATCTATAAATTAATATTATTATATATTTATTAATAATTAATAATTGGTTTGAATAATTATTCTGTATGAACATAATTAATATTAATTTAGTATATATAACATATGCTTATATGTGAATTTTAATATTTAATATAATCAATTAATAAATTTATTAACTAATTTATATAATTATATAAATTATTGTATATAACTAACTGTTTATTAAAATATATCAAAATATTAAAATAGTATTTGTTTTAATTTTAATAATATATAATTTTAATTTTTATTTAATCTATCCTTATTATTTAAATAATAATTAATTTATTAGATATAATAAGTATAACAATATTTATTTATTTATATGAAAATACTAATTTAATATTTAATATTATAATTAATATTATAAATTATTTAATCTGTAATATATTAAGTATTAATATTATAATAATTAGAATTTATAGATATAATTGTTTTTAATAATTATATTATAATCTATTTAAAAAATTATATTTATAATATATGTATTGGAATTTATATTAAATTATAAATTATAAGTTATAATAATAACTAGTAAATATATAAGATATATTAATTATTTTATATATATAATAATTATTATTAATATTAATATTATTTATTAAATAAAAAATTAATTAATAATATTATCTAATATAATTTAAGTTCGTTAATTATATTATACTTAAATTATTATTAAATAATATTATTATTTAAATTAATTCAAATAAAGATTAAAATTATTATTAAATAAGTTATTTATTAATAAATATTGTTAGTCATAAAATATCAATTAAACTACTAATTAATAATAATATTATTAAGTTATAATAATCTCTATTTTAAAATTAGTTTTAAATATATTTAAAAATTTTATTATATAGTATTATTATATAATTTAGTATTTTATCAAATAAGTATATTAATGTATATATATTAAATAAATATATTATTTTAATAATAAATTTTTTGCTTAACTTATATGCTCGATAGATAAGCAAAATAAATTTAAAATAAAATAAAATATATAAATTATTTATTATAAATAATCATTTTAAAATTATTTATTATAACTAATATAATATATATTAGTTATAATATAATCATTTTAATCTGCCATAGCTTTCATTAAAATTTTCTCAAAACCCACTACTTTTACTTTTTCTTTATAGCAGCTACAAACCAACAGCAGTTATCCACCATCGTCATTTGCATCCACATTAACAAGAGCTCATGGCTTTCTCTTTTTGTCATATATTTTTGCATTAGTAGATATTCAAACTGACTCTAATGATGAATTCTTGGTGGAATGCAATCATATGCAAAATCAATTCACAATCAAGGAAAAATAGTCATGGGGTATCAACCTATATTATTACTTTTAATATTTATTAATTATACTATTAATTATTATATTTAATTATATTTAATTATTTATAATATAATTAAGCTATTAGATAAATATTAATATAAATATTAATTATATATTAATATTAAACAAATTATTAAATATTAATAATTAATATGCATGTATTAATATATCATACTTATATATTTACTTATATGTAATAATTTGATATAAGTAATTAAATTATAATAAATTTAATTAAATTATGATATATTAGTTACAATAATTATCTAATATATAATTAAGCTAATTATTAGAATTAATAAGTAATTAAATTATTTTATTCTAAATAAGCTAGTATGAACAAAAATATTAATATTATTAATTCTATTATTTGTAATAATATGAATATATAATTATTCATATTAATAATAGTATTAATAATATTTAAATAAAATATTAAATTAATTTAACTAATAAATTAGATATTATTATACTATAATGATATATTGACTCAATATATTATAAATAATTATTTTATTTTATATACTATTAATTATAAATAATTATATATAAATAATTATATAACTAATAAACTTATTATTATTATTTAAATAATTATATGAACAATTATCTATTTTAAATCATTATGACCTTTTTATTTTGTTGTAAAATATAAATATTTATATAGTTAAATTATATAATAATTTAATAATTTATACTTAATATATAATTATATTTAATAATTAAATATTTATTGTTATAATAAATAAAATAAATGAATAATTTATTATATAATAATATATGAACAATAAATTTATAACTAGTATGTAAATTGAATTAATATGGATAACTAGTTCAATTAGTTATAACAATTTGAACATTTATTTATTTCAAATCATACTAAATTAATAATTTGTTAATAAATTTGAATCGTACCTTTTGTAATTTAAACTTATTAAAAGTTTTTTAATTGAGTTGTCATAAAACAACAGCTAAATAATTAAAAAAATATTTACCTTTTAAATCTCTTAGCTATTAATTTTTTATATTTGAAATCTTATAATTCAAATATTCATAACTATTTGAATATTATTCTAATTTAAGTTTAAATTTGTTTAATTTAAAAATTAAATATTTAATTTCTATAATAAATTTATCGTTACAATATTTTAACCTCATTATTATAATATAAATATTAAAATATTAAAATTATATTTAATTTTATTGAATTAAATTGTTATAATATATATCCCATAAATATTATTTTATTAATAATTATAATATTTAAATTATGCAAATCATTTAAATACATGATTAATATGCTAACAATTTATATAAAATATAATATAATTATATATTATAATTAATATTTATTTAATATTAATAATTAATTTTAATTAATTTATTAGTATACCTCTATAATTTTATTTAAATAAATTAATTATTAATAAAATAATTTAATATAAAAATTACATATTAATAATTATATATTTAAATAATTAATAAAACAAATTATATATATTATTAAGTTTATAATATATGTTAGCTCAAATATTTAGAATAAACCAAGAGGCGGGTGAATTGATTTTAATAAAATTTTCAAAAATAATATTCAATAAGCACAAATTTAGCTAAACAAATTATTTAAGCAAATAAGCACAATAATTGAAAGTAAACAAGAGATAAGGTTAGAGAATTTGACACCAAGATTTATAGAGGTTTAGTCCTTTCTTAGGCACTTGCATCTTTTCACTTAGTCTCTTTTGTCAAGGAGTTCAATCCACTATGATTTGAAGATAACAACCAAGCTTCTCAAAGCTTTACAAACTCAACACTACACATTCTTAAGGGTTATCCTCCCCCTTAAGCTTATAAACTCACAATACAGAGTTTTTGAAGTTTTTTGCAAACTTTAAAAACCTCTCAAAGGTTGGATGTTTGCTAATTTGAAGCACACAATAGTATAGACAAGAAAATAAAGAAAAACTTATATGAATTTTGCACTTTTCTCTTTAAACAGCTTTGAATGCTTGAGCAAATTGGTAGGTGAATAGCAATAAGTTCTCTTGGCTCTTGTTACTCTTGTTCTGTAGTGCAATGCTTTATTTATAGGTAGGAAAAAGTTGAGAGCCATTGGATTGCATTTAATGCTTCAAACCTATAAAAATTTTAGACACAAAATAACCGTTGGGAGTTTCTGGCCTTCAGGGGATTGATCCCCTCCTTTAGGGGATTGATTGGTTCATGTTGGAGAAGGCACGATTTTGTGCCTAAATTGCCTTACCCGATCGATCCCCTTATTTAAGGGATCTATCCATTTTTTAGGTGATCGATCCCTTATGTAGGGGGATCAATCCATTTTCTAGATTTTCAAACTTGGGAAGCATTCTATTTGAGAAACTGATCTATCCCTTTAAGAGGCGATCGATCCTCTATATGGAAGGATCGATCCCTTTTCTGAAAAATTGCACGATGGAAACTTTCTGTATGAAAAAGTGATCGATTCTTTGAATGAGGGAATCAATCTGGTCAGCTTGAAACCCTAGCCAATCAATCCTTACAGGGAGGGGATCAATTGGTTTTTGCCAAAACTTGAAGAATTTTGGTTTTAGAAGAAACATGATCAATCCCTTTTGCTAGGGGATCGATCCGATAAGGAGGGGATCGATCCCTTTTATCAAAACTTGCACTAATCAATTTTTATTTCAAGAATTTGACTTGTTTTGGTTCTCAAATGGATTTTGACAAGATAGAAGGGTGGGAAAATGTTCAATTTAAGCTTAGAAAAGATTGATTCAAGTTAGGCAAAGTTTTGTTTTGTCAAATCAAAACTCTTAATCAATTTAAGGCTAACAATCTCTCCCTTTTTTATATGACAAAACCTAATGAAAAATTTTCTTAAAAACATTTTTCTTTTTGAAAAAACAAGCTCCCCTTGAATTTTATGAAAAACAAACTCCTCCTGAATAACAATATAGCTCCCCATAAATTTAAGCATAAGTTTTAAAGCAACTAAGGAAAACCAATATCACCAAAACCATCAACATCATTAGGATCATCAAAGCAATCTTTCATACCAATATTTCTCCCCCTTTTTGTCATAGCAAAAAGGATGAAGTAAATCAAAATGAGGGAACAATCAATTCAAGGCCATTTAAGCTAACATCAATCATCAAACAACACATCAATGTCACATGCCACAATGTCACAAGCCATATGAGAATGAAAGATAAGTTTCATTAATAAAAAGATCAAGTACCAAAGTTTACAAACTATAATGCAAAGATAAATTTACAAAATACAAAGATGTGGGAAAACATAAAAAATGGCACTAGTAAAGCTCATTGAGGTGGAGATGGAGAATGAGGAGATTGATGACAATGAGGAGAGTGATGAGAAGGCTGCCTCATGTGCTGATGACTAGATCTCATATGCTCAATGTCAGCTCTAAGATGGTGAACTTGTGTTACCAGCTCATTTTGAGTTTCTTCCATAGTTTCCAATCTAGTGTTCATATTTCCAACCACTGAATGCAAGCTATTCATTTGAAGCAAGAGCATCTCTAAGGCTCATTAAGTGTCAAATGGTGGAGTAAGGGGTTTTTCTTGAGATTCAGGCATATCTAAAGGTTCTTGCTCTTCCCCTTATTCTTGTGCAGCCTCAATATCACCTTTTTTAACCCATAATCTAGCTGTAGTTTGAACATAACCTATGCCATGTAGTGTAGGAGGCCCAAGAACACTAAATGGGTCATTGAAGTGCATTTCCTTGTCTCCTCTAGTATTCACTTCCAAATGCCTTAAAAGATTACTTATAGCATACCCATATACCAAGGTATAATCTCTATTCTAAATTATCCTCATCATATCATTAAAAATGAAGTACACCAATTTTGGTTTCTATTCATGCTTATTCTTGTACATCCACCAATAATCTTGCTTCCTAATAGTGGAGTATTGTGTCCCAAAAGGTGCTAACACATGAGTTACAATGAGGTGTAGCAACCTATCATGCATGGATAGCCTAGAGGCTTGAGTGGGAGCAACTTGTAGATTGTGATTGCTAAAAATGTCTTAAGCAAGTTGCACCATGTTACATCTAGTATTTGTTTTCCCTTTATCATCTAACTTAAAAGCTTCAGCTATCACTTGTTTAGTAACTAATATTTCCTTCCCCATCACATATGTTCTGAATCTATCAAGGTAATGTCTATTTGATCCTTTAATTTGGATACAGCTAGCATTATTATAGAAAACTCTTAGTAGATTCTTAAATAGTAGACCATCCATGCGTAAATAATGTAACCATCCAAATTGCTCAAAAGCATGTAGGTAAAGGAATTCTATTGATTAGAGGAAATATCTTTTCATGCTTTACTTTTTAATGTGCAAAATGTGTCTCATACTGGTCCTTTGCATTTGGATTGTTGAAATTTTGGTTGAAAGAAGGCTTAATTGTTGAGCTTGAAGCCTCTTTTGGAGGATTCCTTATTTCAGCACTGACTTTGGTTTTTAGGGCCATGTTGAGGTAACATTGATAAGAAAATTTGAGATAGTAGGTGATGAGGAGCAAAATGGATGAGTGAGTGTGGTAGATCAACCTTCTAGAGTGAGAAAAGATGAGTATCAATTTTTTGTGTGATTTGATGGGTTTCAAAAAGGAATTTCGACAAAAAATCAAGTTAGAATGAAGAAATTTACAAGAGATGTAGCTAAGAATGATCAATTTTTGATGAGATATGAGTGGGAGTATGAAGGGTTTGAAAATGATGAGTTTGGGAAAAAGATGAACAAGAGAAGAAAGCTAAAATTATCAATCAAACTAGGAGAAAACCTGACTTTATCACACTAAAGAGACATGACCCGATCGATCGATCGGTTTTGGTCATTACATGGAGTCGATCAATTGGTTTTGAAAGGGATTGATCGGTATGGCACGTTTCCAACTTCTTTTAGCTATTGGTTGAATACTCGATCGATCCTGTCCTAAGGGGATCGATCGGTTCGCTATGTTTTCCCTTTAATTTAGCTACGGGGTGAGGAACCAATCGAGCCATTCCAAAGGGGATCGATTAGTTTTTGCTGTAGCATTTTTTTTCAATTAAAAGATTTAAAAACCATACAATATGATCATTCAAACATGCATTATACAATCATGCACAAACCAAAGAAAAATTTAGATAAATACGCATTTGATCAATTAATAGTGCACTATTCATCATAACATTAAGAAATTCACTTTAAGGAACATTCATCATACCAAGCTCACCTCTAGTTGCATAAAATCTATCCTTATCAAGAGGTTTTGTGAAGATATCAGCAAGTTGATGTAAGGTATCAACATATTCAAGCACAATATCACCCTTTAGAACATGATCTCTAATAAAATGATGCCTAATTTCAATATTTTGGTTCTAGAGTGTTGAATTAGATTTTTAATGAGATTGATGGCACTAGTATTGTCACATTTAATGGGAATATGATCCATGGTTATTCCAAAATCCTTCAATTGTTGCTTAATCTACAGAACTTGAGCATAACAACTTTCGACCGCAACATATTTTGCTTCGATTGTAGATTGAACAACACTATTTTGTTTCTTAGAAAATCATGATATGAGCATATTTTTAAACAATTGACAAATATCGGATGTGTTTTTTCTATCAATTTTGCATCCACCAAAATCAGTATCAGAATAGGCATGTAAAGTAAAAGATCAACCTTTTGGGTATCATAATCCTAAATTAGAAGTGTCCTTAAGGTACCAAAAATTTTTTTTGACAGCAGATAAATGTGATTCTCTAGGTGAAGATTGAAATCTAGCACATAAACATACACTAAACATAATATCAGGTCTACAAGTAGTAAAATATAGCAATGAACCAATCATAGACCTATATAGTTTAAAGTCAACACATTTATCTCCTTCATCCTTATCAAGTTTTGTTGAAGTGCTCATTGGTGTTAAGTAAAGCTTTGATTCTTCCAATCCAAACCTTATGAGCAAATCCTTGATTTATTTGGCTTGATTGATGAATGTGCCATCTTTTGTTTGCTTTACTTATAGTCCCAAGAAGAATGTGAGTTTTCCCATCATGCTAATTTCAAATTCACCTTGCATAATCTTAGCAAATTCTTGACAAAGAATTTCGTTAGTAGCACCAAATATAATATCATCAACATAAATTTGCACTATAAAAATGTCTTTTCTTTTTGTTTTAATGAAAAGTGTAGTATCAACCTTTCTTCTATTAAAACCATTTTTTATCAAAAACTTTGACATTTTTTCATACCAAGCTCTATGAGCTTGTTTTAAACCATGTAATACTTTTTTCAATTTATAAACATGATTTGGAAATTTTGGATTTTTAAAATCGGGAGGTTGCTTTACATACATTTCTTCATTTATAAAACATTAAGAAATGCACTCTTGACATCCATTTGAAAAAGCTTGAAATTTTTAAAACATGAAAATGCAAGCAACATTCTTATGGCCTCTAACCTTGCAACTGGGGCATAAGTTTCATCATAATCAATTCCCTCTTCTTAACTATACCCTTGAGCTACCAATCTAGCTTTATTTCTAATAACATTCCCATGCTCATCCATTTTATTCTTAAAAATCCATTTTATGCCTATAGTAGTATGATCACCAAGCCTAGGTACAAAATTCCATACTTGGCTTCTTTCAAATTGGTTCAATTCCTCTTGCATGGCCAATATCTAATGATCATTTCCTAACACTTCATCTATATTTTTGGGTTCAATATGAGATAGGAAAGCAACATAATTACATACATTATAAGAAGATCTAGTTCTTATCCCTTGAGTTGGATCACTAATAATTTCATTATCTTTGACATACCTCATTTCTCTAGGATGATTTGGCTTTCTCTCTATGTGTTGTGGCTCCTCTAGAAACTCATCATCTTTCTTTTGATTATTTTTCTCAATGTCATAAAGTGTATCATTGATCCATTTTTGAAATATACCTACATCATCATCATCAAGAGGCACCTTTCTCGGAGGTGGGTTAGACTCATAAAAAATAACATGTATAGATTCTTCAACCATTAATGTTCTTTTATTAAAAACTTTATAAGCTTTTGAATTCAAAGAATATCCTAGGAAAATCCCTTCATCACTTTTGCATCAAATTTACCAAGATCATCTTTTCCATTGTTCAAAATAAAACACTTGCAACCAAAAGAATGAAAATAACTTATGTTAGGCCTTTTTCCTTTAAAAAGCTCATAGGGAAGCGAAGTCACTAACTAGTCTTCATGAGGAAAAGAATGAAGAGGATCTAGGAAAGGATGGTAGGTATAAAAACCAGCATAGGCTAGTGGAATTATTGGGCAAGATCTCTTTATATAAGTAATTCCATCATTGGCTATAATAGCTAAGATGCTAGCTTTCTTACTTTCTTAGTAGTTGTTTTCACTGAATCCGGTAAGTAGGTTTACCAACATTTCGGATTCACTCTTCACTATTCCAGTTTTTCAAGTTCACAAGAAGTATTTATGGCTTCCGTCCAAAAATATCTAGGTAAATTATTTTCACAAAGCATGGTTCTAGCCATTTCTTTTAAAGTTTTATTTCTCCTTTCTACTACCCTATTTTGTTGAGGAGTTCTAGGAGCAGAAAAATTATGGCTAATACCATTTTCACTACAAAATACATTAAAGCCAAGATTTTTAAATTCCTTTCCATAATCACTTCTAATACTAGTAATTGAATAACCCTTTTCATTTTGTATTTGTTTGCTAAAAGTGATGAATTTTTCCAAAGGCTCATTATTTGAATGCAAAAAGAGAACCCGTGTGAATCTAGTAAAATCATCAACAATAATAAACCCATATTGTTGTCCACAAAGACTCATTGTTTTAGTAGGGCCAAAAATATCAATATGAAGTAGTTGAAGAGGTCTAGTAGTTAAAATGCAATTCTTAGGTTTGAAAGAAGTTATTCTATGTTTTCCTTGAGCACATGCATCACAAACCTTGTCATTTTCATATTTCAACTTTGGCAAACCAACAACCAAATCGTTTTGAGAAAAGTTTTGAAATTACATGATACTTGCATGTCCAAGCCTTCTATGCCAAATCCTACTCTCATTTTTTTTTTGTGCCATAAAACAAACATTTTTAGAGGATAGGTCATCTGATGCACTACATAAATATTTCCTTGACGATGTTCAACAAAAACAAGTTTGTTAGTTTTGATATCAATTACGTGACAACATATGAATTCAAACACAACCCTAAATCCTTTATCACACAATTGACTAATGCTAATTAAGTTATGCTTGAGTCCTGTCACAAGTAAAACATTTTCAATAGTAGTAGAGGAATTATTACCAATAGAGCCAATCCCTTCAATTTGGCCTTTAGAGTTGTCACTAAATGTAACATCTCCTCCACTTTTAGCTTTCAAATCCATAAAAAGAGTTTTGTCCCTGGTAATGTGTTTTGAGCATCCACTATCAAGATACCATGAATTGTTCTTGCTTGAATTGGCTTTGTAGTAATGCTCATCCACCTACAAAAACACAATTAGAATTTTATTTTGGGTACCCAAATTTTCTTGGGTCCTTGAGTGTTAGTACTAACAATTTTTGTACTTTTTGGAATCCACGTCATTTTAGTAATCTCATCTTGAGATGTGCTAACTCTTTTTGGAATCCACACTCTCCTAATGAGCTTACCTCTATAAGTGACTTTTTTCAAGAAACAATAATGTATAGAATGGCCCAATTTATGACAATGTACACATATGCTAGATGAATCATTTGGTTTAACAAGGAAATTCTTTAAATGAGTTTCTTTGTTGCCACCATTATAACCTAGTCTATCTTTATCAAAGAAAGCTTTTTGTGTTTCAAACATGTCATTGAGCTTTTGATGTCCCATATAAAATCTAGAAAATGAATTATGCACTTTTCATTTTTCTTAGTCAAGTCATTGACATTCAACTTTAAGAGCTCAACTTCCTTTTCTGAGTCTTCTTTTTCTTTAATCAATGATTCATTTTCTAGTTTCAATTTAAAGGCCATTTTTTTATATTTCATGCTCATGTTCTCAAATTCTATGGCTAATTCATCATAGGCATCTTGTAGTTCATCAAATGTGTATGAATTTAAATCACATGGATTAGAGGTTACCTTGGGCTCATCAAGAGCCATGAGACATATCACTCTCCCTTATTTGATTTATCATCGGAGAAGTCATTATCTCTACATGATGCTATCATAGCTTTCTTCTTTGGTTTTGTCATGTTTTTTTTTTCACAAAAGACAATCAAGTTTAATATGACCTGATTTGTTATTTCATAGCAAATAATTTGATCCTTTTCTCTTCTACTTGATTCACCTTTAGTCATCTCCCTTTGTGGTCTTCTTCTACTTGAGAACTTGTTCATCGGCATGAACTTCTTAAATCTCTTTGCAAACATGGCCATCTTTTCATCTTCATCATCCTCCTCTTGTCTAAAATTTTCTTCATCTTTTGAAAAGGTAAATTTAAGAGCAATGCCACCTTTCTTAATTGGTTTTTATCCCCTTTTGATCTTCATTTCATAGGTAAGGATAGAGCCTATTAATTCATCAAAAAAGAGTGTGTGAAGATTTTTGGACTTTTCAATGGTTGTCATTTTGGCTTCCCAGCTCTTTGGTAGACTATTGAGAATTTTCTTCACCATATCCACATTTAAGTAAGTCTTCCCAAGAGCCTTTAAACCATTAATGATATTGGTGAAACGATTTGACATCTCTTAATGGTTTCATCTGGTTTCATCTTGAATAGCTTATAATTATGAGTGAGCATGCCAATTTTCATCTCTTTCACTTGATTTGTACTTTCATGAGTAACAGCTAGCTTATCCCAAATTTCCTTTGCATTTTCACATAAGGAGACTCTATTGTACTCACTTGGCCTCAATGCACAAAAGAGTGTATGCATTACTTTGGCATTGAGTTGAGCCATCTTCATATCATTAATATCCCATTCACTCTCTAGCTTGATCACCTCCCTACCATTCACCATCTTCATTGGAATTTGAAGACCATTTATAATGACCCTCCAAATTTCATAATCATTAGCTTGAATGAACAATCTCATCCTAGTCTTGCAATAGGAGTAGTTGTCACCAACAAAGAGAAGAGGTCTTATAATTGAATGCCCTTCACTTCTAAGAGATGTTGCAATTGTTTCATTTGTCATGAGACACACCTCTTGTTGGCCACTATAGTTATTGTAGCTTGAGGATGGTTCTTCCACATTGATTACCATATTTCTTTGAGCCATTTTCAGGATCACTCTTGGTTGTTAAACCTACAAAAAAGAGTACTAGCTCTGATACCAATTGTTAGCTCAAAGATTTAGAATAAACCAAGAGGCAGGTGAATTGGTTTTAATAAAATTTTTAAAAAAATATTCAATAAGCACAAATTTAGCTAAACAATTTATCTAAGCAAATAAGCACAATAATTGAAAGTAATCAAAAGATAGGGTTAGAGAATTTGACACCAAGATTTATAGAGGTTCAGTCCTTCCTTAGGCACTTACATCCTCTCCTTTAACCTCTTTTGCTAAGGAGTTCAATCCACTATGATTTGAAGATTACAACCAACCTTCTCAAAGCTTTACAAACTCACACTACACACTCTTAAGGGTTATCCTCTCCCTTAAACTTACAAACTCATAATACAGAGTTTTTGAAGTGTTTTGCAAACTCTAAGAACCTCTCAAAGGTTAGGTATTTGCTAATTTGAAGTACACAATAGTATAGACAAAAAAATAGAGAAAAACTAATATGAATTATGCATTTTTCTCTTTAAACAGCTTTGAATGCTTGAGCAAATTGGTAGGTGAATAGCAATAAGTTCTCTTGAATCTTGTTGCTCTTATTCTGCAGTGGAATGCTTTATTTATAGGTACGAAAAAGTTGAGAGCCATTGGATTGCATTTAATTCTTCAAACCTACAAAATTTTCAAACAAAAAATAGCCATTGGTAGTTTCTAGCCTTCAGGGGATCGATCCCTTCCTCAATTAGTTCAGGTTGGAGAAGGCATGATTTTGTGCCTAAATTGCCTTACTCGATCATTTCCCTCATTGAAGGGATCGATCCTTTTTCTGGAAACTTGCATGATGGAAACTCTCTGTATGAAAAAGCGATCGATCTCTTGAATGAGGGGATCGATCTAGTCAGCTTGAAATCCCAGCCAATCGATCCTTACAAGGAGGGGATCGATTGGTTTTGCCAAAACTTGAAGAATTTCGATTTTGGAAGAAAACATGATCGATCCTTTCTATCAAAACTTGCACTAATCAATTTTTGTTCTAAGAATTTGACTTGTTTTGGTTCTCAAATGGATTTTGGCAATATAGAAGGGTGAAAAAATGTTCAATTTAAGCTTAGAAAAGATTGATTCAAGTTAGGCAAATTTTTGTTTTGTCAAATCAAAACTCTTAATCAATTCAAGGCTAACAATATATAATATTATTATAATTATATAATAAACAATAATATTATTTATTATTTATAGTTATTATAATATTATTAAAATAGTATTAAGTTATTTTATAAAATTATTATATATATTATAATGTTATATATTATAATAATTTTATATTATATTAAAACAATAGTTTCTATTTTGTTACTCTTTAATTTTTGGAATATTATTTTAAAATATTAATAATATTAAATTTATATATATGATTAATTATTATTTAAATTATATTTAAATTAATATATTATTATATTACTAATTAATATTAAGTCTTGATAATATATTGAATTATATATTATTATTAATTATACTATTGTTCAAATAGTATATTTTAAATTATAAATAATATCAATTTATTAGTATTAGAAATTATTCAAATATAATCATAAATTATAATAATATAATAATATTATTACCATAATATGAGATTATATAAATTTATTATTATATATAACTTAATAAATATAATGATATTAATAATTAACAATTGTTTTATAAAATTAATTATAATTAATATTTGATATAGTTTATAAACTATTTTAAAATAAATTGTATAACCATTAATTAATTTATTATATAATAATATAATAATTAGCAATTGTATAGTTAATACAATAATAATAAATTAATAAAAATAATATATATTTTAAATATAATTAAATTTATAACTTATATATTATCTGTTAATAATAGTGAAATAAATATGTTAATATAATTATAACTTATTTTATAAATTATTAATTATTAACATAATATAAACCAGTTTTGTTTTAATAACATAAAATAATTATTATTATTATTTATAAATAATAATTAAAGATAATTAATTCAAATTTATTGTTATAATTATTGATTATAACTAATATAATAATTTAATTATAATTGATTATTTTAAATCACTTATTAATTTTTAAAATATTAATAGATTAGTATTACTTTATTTTGAATAAACTTATATGAATAAAAACATTTGTTTCATGACAGAATAAAAACATTTGTTTTATGACAAAATAAAAAGTAATAATGATTTGAAATATATAATTGTTCAAATAGTATAATTTTTTGAATTGGTTAGGTAAACAAAATTATTTTTTAAATCTCTTATTTATTAATAATATATTTAAATTTAATAATTTAACTTTAGAAATATTAATAAATTATATAAATATATAATTATTTATAATTATAAAGTAACTATTCATAATATATAATTTTTATTAAATTATGTAAATTAGTTTTAATTTATTAAAAAATATTTAAACAAAAGGTAATAAATTAGTATTATTAATAATAATAAATTATTTCATAATTGCAACAATGATCACTATTTAAATTTTTTATTATTTAATTAAGAATGTAATAAATAATGTTATAATAAACTAATAAGCTATTATTTAAATTATTTGAAATAGATAATAGACAATTATTTATTTGAATAATTATACCTAATATTGATATTATTATTTGTAATATGTATATAAATTAGTTATAATATTATTTTATTATAATATAGATAATTTATTTTCAAAAATTATTTACTACAAATAATAAATTTTATTATTGATTTAGTAGTAATAATTGTATAATAATAAATTTAATTATTTAGTTATAATTAAATAGTTTTAAAGATAATAAAAAATATAATATATTCTATATTAATATATCATAATATAGAGCATTTGTTTATAATATAAAATTAATTCGTTTAATTATATAAATATTTGTTTAATTAATAAATTGTTGTTACTAAAATAGATAATTATTCTAATCATTTTAACTATTTGAACTAGTTTCGCAAGCAAATTTATTTTTTAAATCTTTTACTTATTAATTTTTGAAATATTATTAAATTAGTAATATTTTTAACTAAATAAGTAAATAAATTATTCATAAATTTATATAACTATTAATATAAATTTGCAATTTATATTAAAATTATAAATTTAATACATAATTATAAATATACTTATATTCTATAAATATTAATTAATTAAAAAAATAATACTAATCTAATAATATTATGAAAATTAATAATTAAGAGATTTGAAAAATAAATTTATTTGTTGAACCAGTTCAAATAGTTAAGGCTATATGAATAATTATCTATTTCAAATCATTATATTCTTTTATTTGTCATAAAACAAATGCTTTTGTTAATATAATTTTGTTTAGAATAAAATAATATTAATTTATTAATATTTTCAAAATTAATAAGAGATTTAAAAAATTTGTTTACCAAACTAGTTCAATTAGTTATAACAATTTCACAATTATTTATTTCATATTGTTATACCCTTTGTTTTGTCATAAAACAATTTTTTCTATGGATATAGTCTTATTCAGAATAAAGATTGCTAATTTATTAATATTCTAACAATTAATAAGTAATGAATTTAAAAAATAAATTTGTTGGCTTGACCATTGCAAATAGTTATGACTATTATAATTATAATTATTTAATAAACACAAACATTTTAAATTTTTTTACAGTCATTATAAATTTAATTAAATAAATTAGGGCATCTAAGTAACAATTGTACAATGATTTATTTAAATATATATTAATATATTATGCTATATAAAATATCTAGTTATTATATTATAATAAATAAACAAGTTAAATAATTTATTTCTTTTTTATTTAATTATGTTTTAATTTCTACGTTATACGTAAAACTAAATTATTATATCAAATTTATTACAATAGTTATTAATATTAATAATATTAATATTTATTATTAATAATATTAATCAATACATTAATTAATAATTTAAATAATATTATTAAATAAATTAAAATTGATTATAATATTAATTATAATATATTGTTTTTAACTATTAATAAAGTATATTAATTATAATATTTGAATTTATATTATTAATTATTATATAATGATATTGTTTATCAAATATTATTTGATATATTATTTGTAAACATTTATTATTGTTTATTAAATTAATATCTAATTTTGTTTAATTAAAAATTATATTACAATTAAAATTATAATATTATTATAATTAAAATAATATAGTTATTATTAAGAATTTATATTTAAAATAATTTAAATAATACTTCATTAAATAATTATAATATCCATAATTAGTAATAATAAAAATGTATTAGCTAATACATATTATTTATTAATAATATTGAATTAATAAGATTTAAAATTAATATTAATTAATTAGAAATTATATTTGAATTAATAATTTAAATTATAATTTTCATAATTATAAATTTAATGTAATTTAATTATATTACTATTAATAACTATAAATAAATATTATTAATTTATTATATAATTTATTTAGTACAATATTATCTAATAATATGGAATTATTATCTTATAATATAATGTAAATATATTATATTTATACACTATATTATATATAATTAATATTTATAATATTGTAAATAATTATTATTTAATAATATAATTTATTAAAATAATTATTAAATGATATATTTATTTAACTTGTTATTTATTATAATTATAGCTTATAATATGAATGTAATTTATATAATAAATATATATAAATTATTTATATATAATAAATAATGTATAATAATTATTATTTCATAATTATAATAATTTATAATATATTCATTATATATTAATATTGATATAATTCTATTATTTGTAATAATACAAACAATAATAAGACAATTTTTCATATTAATAATATTTGAATTTAATATTATATTAATTAATTCTATATTAATAATTTGATATATAATAATATAATTATATATTAGTTATAAAACTTTATAACCAATATTATATAATAATGATAAATTATTCTAAGTATTATATAAATAAATTATTAATTAATAATGACAATATTTTAATAATATATTTATATCCGTTAATATTATAATTAATTAAATAATTAATATATAATTATATTTATTTATAATTTATAATAATTATGAATTCTATTATTTGTAGTTAATAAATATTAATTTATAGCAAAATTATATAATTACTTAATAATATAATTATAATTTTAATAATTATAATTTACAATTATTGTTATAATATATTATGAATTTATTATGATTTATAAGCTTATAAATAGCTTATATATTGTTTATAAGCTAATAAACAATTTGTTATAAGTAAATATATAACAAAAGCAATATAGTTATATTTATTATAATTATTATTTAATTAATTATAATAATTAAATATTATCAATTATTATAATTAAATTGTATATTTCTTATTATTATTATATGTTTAAAATTAATATTATATTTATAAAATTATTAATTTGAATAATATATTTAATAATCTGAATAATTTGTATGAACAGAAATAATTGTTTAACGATAAAACAAAATATCATAACAATTTGAAATAGGTAATAATTCGAATGGACATGACTATTTGAACTTATTCAGTAAATAGATTTATTTTTTAAATCTCAAACTTATTAATTTTTAGAGTATTAATAAATTAGTATTATTTTAGTCTCTATACCATACAAGTAATTATATTTAACAAACTTATTAATATAATAAATTAATATTAATATTAAATAATTAATATTTAGCTATTATTTCAATTATAGCTTAATAATTAAATAATATTTAAAAGGTTAACGTATCATATGTAAACTATATCCCCAAATAGTTTAATCTAGTTTAATTAATAATTAAATCATTATATTTTTAAAAAACATATTAAAAAAATTTATTTATATTATTAATTTATTAAAATTTAATTAAAATTTAAAAAACTATAATAAATTAATTATATTTAATTATTAGCTTGGCTAATAATTTATTAACTTGGCTAATAATTGATAAAGAAAATAAATTTAAAATTAATTTGGTAATAAAAATTATTAAAATTAATAAGTAAGAGATTTACAAAATAAATTTGTTTACCAAACTAGTTCAAATATATAACTATTTGAATAATTGTAAACTTCAAATCATTATAACATTTTATTTTGTCATAAAATACTAATTTAATAATAGTAATTATTTATAGTAATAAATAATTATTATACTAATAATTTAATAAATTTATATAATAAATAGGCTTTGAAATTATAAATGTTACAAGAAAGTTATAAATAATTTAAACTATTAATAGTTTATTAATAATTAATTTAAATTAATTATTAAATTAATTATAATAATTAAGACTTAAATTATTATAATTTGAAATTATTGTGAATTATTAAATTAATAAATATAATTTCATTATATTAAATTATACTTATCAATTTTTATTTAATGTAATACTAATGTATAAATATTATTAATTATATATTTAACATATATTAATTTTCTATTTAATAAAAATAACATCATGAAAAAAGAATTTGAAATACTGCATATTTATAAGTTCTTCTCTATCATTTAATCCTACTGTTTGCTCAAGAAAATAGGGGAAGAAAAGTTGATGGTTAATTAATTATTATTAATTTTAACAATTATTAATTAATTATTATTTATTATTAATATTTATATAGTATTAATTTTGTTCTATCATAAAATAATTATTTCTGTTCATACAAATTTATTCGAAAAAAATAATACTAATTTAATAATAGTCTAAAAATTCATAATTAAGAGATTTAAAAAATAAATCTATTTGCTAAATCAGTTCAAATAGTAAGACTATATGAAATAATTATTAATTAATATTAATATATATTATATGTTTAAATTTATTAACTATAATTAGTAATAATAATAATTATAATATAATAATTATAATTTAACGATTATTTAACAATAGATAAATTATGATACATTAATTTATTTACAAATAAAAGAGATTTATAATTAAAATAATATAATTCCAAAAATTTGAAATAGATAATAGACAATTATTTATGAGCAATTAATAAATTATTAATATACGATATTTATAACATATAATAATTAAATAATATTTTTAATGTTACAAATAATTATATATTAATTATTAATTTATAAAATATAAATAATTTGATATTAATAATAATAATAGTATTTAAAAATATATCGATATAACTCTATTATTAATTATAATACTAAACATTAATATAATATTAAATTAGATTATACTATTAATAATACATTAATTATATAATTAATACTAAACAAGATTCAGTAATTGTTATTAAGTACTAATAATTTTAATAATTATATGAATTATAATATAATTAATTGAAAAAATATTATAATAAATAATATTTTATAAGATTTAGTAATTTAAATATATATATAATAATTTATGGTTAATTATAATATTATTAGTATAAATTATTTTTATATTAATTAAAATTATTTTAATTTATGATATATGTTATAGAATTAATTAATTAATAGATATTGATTCATTAATATTATTTTTATTTGTTAATTAATATATAAAAAAATTTATATATTTTATCTTATAGTGTTTGAACAATTATCTATTTTTATATTAATAATATAGCCATAATGATTTATTTGGATAATTGTTATTATACATTTATAGTATAAATTAATTATTATTAAATTTATTGGTATTTTAATATTATAAATATTTAAATTATCCATAATAATTAATTTAATTAGACTATATATTATTAATTATTATTAAAACATTAACAAAAATTTATTAAACAATATTAGGTATAAATATTATTAATTAAATTAATAATGAATAGTCATAAACCTTATTCTTTTAAGTAACCAATTTGAGTTTGTTGTCTGATTGTTCTTTTTGGAGCTCAAAGTTGTTTCTTTTATGATTTTACTAGAGTCTTTGCATTCCATTGCTTCCAAAAAGTTTGTAAACAATATTGTCTTTGCATGTTGTTGCCTATTTTGGATGTTGCCATTGAGAAGATTTTTGTTTGATTGAAGCATTTTCTTTATTTAATAGCACAGAGGAAGGTAGAAAGGCTTAATATTTTCTTAAGAACCTGATACTGATGTTTACCCATGCATTGGTTGATCTTCATCTAACATAAGCATCTCACAAATTTTATTCACTATTCTGTGTCTTGTACAAACTTCGAAATCTCATTTCATAAGTTACTATTTTGATGAATGTTTAAAGCTGTTGAATAATATTTATCAAGTTATAGTAGGTAATTAAGGAAATAAAACAAAAGAAATAAAAATATTTGGTAAAGAATTACTCACATTTAAGATTTGTCTCCCTATTTTATGTTTGTATATAGTCTATAACCTTGTAAGACTTTTGTCTTGCTTCTAGTGGCAGCTTCAACAATGTGCTTATCATTGTGACTTCCAATGTTGTTTGCTAAAATTGCTCTCTTCCCAATGATTGTTGTCGAGGAGTTGGACTTTGAGGAGAAAAATTAGTTTTTTTAGGTTGAAATTGAAAGAAAGCAATTAAATTACTAGTGGTGGACAAGGTAGTGATGACAATTGAAAAATAATTTGGCTTATCTCATTCTTTCTTATCCTTGTTATTATCTAAACAAAATAATACTAATTATTATTATTATTATTATTATTATTATTATTATTATTATTATTTATTATTATTATTAACAGGTTAATAATTAATTGTAATTAGTATTATTATTATATTATTAAACTACTAATTAATATTGTCATTATTTAATTTATTATATTAATATTTATAATATTACTAATAATTAATATATTATAATATAATAATTAAAATATTTTTATAATATTAGTAATTTTGTTATCCAAAATTAGTTATGACTATTTAGTAGATTACTATTATTAATATACTTATTAATTAAAATAAATTAACAAATATTAAAAAATAAATATTTTTATCGATCAAGTTTAAATAATTATGACTATTTAAACATTTATCTATTTGAAATCGCAATAACCTTTTGCTTTCATAAAATAATTTTTTTTGTTCATAAAAGCTTTTTTTGAATAAAATAATACAAATTTATTATAAAATTGATCAAATCTACCCTTTTGGGACAATTTATAATTTCAATTATTAAATCTCTTACTTATTAATGTTTGAAATATTAATAATTTATTTTTAATACAATAATGTTAATATTTGACTATTAATAACAAGCAATTATTAACTTAATTACAATAAAATAATTATATACATAAAATTTATTTTTCATAACTAATTTAATGATTAATAGTTAAAAGCATAAAAAACTATATTTTTAAAATAATAAATCAAAATAATATCATTATAATCTATTAAATTATTTAATATTCTAACCTAATACTCCACGTAGTGTTGCATAAGTACTAGGCCCATGATAGTTAGTATTAGAGCAGGTTCTGGTTAGAGTCATGTTCAGTTTGCACTCAAAGTGTTCAATAAAAAATAATTATTAAATATTAATTAATAAATCAATTCTATACTTCATATCAATTTATTAATCATAATTTAATAATTTAAAATAAATTATTTTAAACTAATTACTAAAATACGAATAATTAATAAATTGTATTTTAATTTGTTATTTGTATAATATTAACGGAATATAAATATCTATTTATATATTATATTTATTGTATTATATTTATTAAATAATTAAAATTAATATTAATAAATTAATTTAATAAGAATAAGAAAATCCTTAATATTATAATAATAAATATTATAATAATTTATATAGATTAATTTTAAATTATTATTCATAATAGATTATTATGAATATTTTAATTTTTATTCATAATTAATTAAAATATAAATATTTAATTATATTTAATTCATTTTTAATTAATAATTTTTAATTAGATTACTTTATTAATATATAATATAATATTAATAATAGATTAATTATTATAAATAATTAATTACAATTATTTTATTAGTTTATTCAATTATTATTAAATATTTCACAAATTATTATTAATAATTAATTATTATTTTGAAAATAGAAATATATTAATTTTTGATTTAATTAATTTATCGTTTATTATATCTTATTAATAATTATTATATTATATTAAACTTAATTAATAATTATATTAATTAATATAATCAATTAATTAATTAATATTAAATATTAAATAAATAGAATATTAAAATAATTAAATAGTATTTAATTTAAATAGCAAATTAATAGGTAAATAATTTTCTATTTTCTTATTATTTTTTAAAATTGCTTGTTAATATTGATTATTACTAATATACAAATAATTGCTTATATAATAAAGCAGAGTTTTAATTATTATAAGATTATATAATTAAATATTTATTTATTATAAAGAATTGATAATAATTATTTATTTAAATTTTTATAAACTTATACCTATTTTATTTATTCAAATATTAGTTATTGTTTATATAAAATTGAAAAATTAATTATAATTTTGTTTATTAAACAAAATATATTAATATAATTTGGTAAGTAATGTATCTATTATTAATAATTTAATAATATTGTATAATATATTATAATTATAATTATATTATTTATATATTAATAAATATTAATATATAGTACTATTATTAATGACTATAATAATAATTAATATTTGAATTATATAGAGGAAATCATATAGTATAATATTGACTTGTTAATATTGTATAATTTTAAATTATAATTATATATTATACTATATTTACAAATGAAGTTACTATTTATCAATTAACAATTTACTATAATATTTTTAATATTAATTATAACTAATTATAATACTAATTAACATTAGTATAATATTAATTATTATAATACTTATAATTTATCTATATAATAATAAAATAATTAATATTTTAAATAACTAATTTTATAATTATATATAATATTAATAATAAATTAGTATTATTTTATTTTGAATAAGCTTATATTAATTGATATAATATTTTCAATTATATATAACTAGTAATTATTACAATATTATTTATAAATTAGTATAAATTATAATAATTATAATAATATTATTATTATACTAATAAAATAATAAATATTATTAATAATCAAATATTATATTATTCAGATTATACCTATTTTATTATTTTAATATAAATAAAAAAATATTTATTTCAAAGGTCATAATTATAATTATATAATATTATAATAGTTTTATTTAAATACTTCGTTATAACAAAGTATAATCTTTATTTAATATTTTTAGTTTTAATAAAACATATTAGATAATTTATTTAATAACTATATTAATTATATAGTTTATATAAGATGAAATATAGTTATAATTACTATTAGGACAATAAAATAATTTGAATAATATATATTATAATTTATAATATTTGATTTAATGATTATACTAATATTTTAAATTCAAATATTTAAGTAATTAATTAATAATTATAATTATTTATATTATTAATCTTAACTTAATTAGTATAACTAATAATATTACTAATTATATATAATAATATTTATTATAAATTTAATATTTAATAGTTATATAAATATTAATTATAATAATATATATCATTATATATATAATGATAATTGACCAATTAAACCAAATTTAATTATAATCTAAATATTAGATTAAATAATAATTCAATTAAAATTTATAATAAGATACTTATTAATTATTTATTGTAATAAATTTTAAATAAGTTTAGATTAATTAAGAAAGTTTAACCTATTAAGTAATTGAATTTAAAGTATAATCACAATTGTTTTGTGATTAATACGTAGTAATATAGACGTAGGCTATTATATAATTTTGGTTATATTATAAACTATTATAATTTATCTATAATATTAATATTATTATATATTTAATAATATTTAATAATTGGTTTGAATAATTATTCTGTGTGAACAGAATTAATATTAATTTAGTATATATAACATATGCTTATATGTGAATTTTAATATTTAATATAATCAATTAATAAATTTATTTACTAATTTATATAATTAACTGTTTATTAAAATATATCAAAATATTAAAATAGTATTTGTTATAATTTTAATTTTAATTTAATCTATCCTTATTATTTAAATAATAATTAATTTGTTAGATAATAATAAATATAATAATACTTATTTATTTATATGAAAATTCTAATTTAATATTTAATATTATAAATTATTTAATCTGTAATATATTAATTATTAATATTATAATAAAAAATTAATAGCATAATAATTATAATTTATAGATATAATTGTTTTTAATAATTTATTATAATCTATTTAAAAAATTATAATTATTATATATGTATTGGAGTTTATATTAAATTATAAATTATAAGTTATAATAATAACTAGTAAATATATAAGATATATTAGTTATTTTATATATAATAATAATTATTAATATTAATATTATTTATTAAATAAAAGAATTTAATTAATAATATTATCTAATATAATATAATTTTATTAATTATATTATACTTAAATTATTATTAAATAATATTATTATTTAAATTAATTTAAATAAAGATTAAAATTATTATTAAATAAGTTATTTATTAATAAATATTGTTACTCATAAAATATTAATTAAACTACAAGATTAATAAAATAATTTATATTTATAATTATAATTAAGTTATTATAAATCTAATAAGTTTAGATAATTATAAATTGTAATATATTTATTGAATTCCATTCTAATAATGTTTAATATAATTTAACAATTATAATTAATTATAATTATTATAATTATTCATATATATAATTAGATTATATATATTAAATTATTAATAATAATTTTTAATATTATTATAATTTAAATTAATATTAATAATTAAATCCTAAATTAATAAGACATGAAACGAATATTTTATGACTAAACAAAAGTTTTGAATGATTTGGAATAGATAATTATTCTAATTGTCTTAACTATTTAAATTGGTTTAGAAAACATATTTATTTTTTAAATCTCTTATTAATTTTCAGAATATTATTAAATTAGTATTATTATATTATTATTTAAATTATATTTTTTGATAAATTAAATAATTGAGGTAAATAATTATATTCTTATAATAAATTATAATTATAATAATTTATAAGATTTATAAGATAATTTAATAATAAAAATTATGATAACTATTATTTTTTATTAAATATATAATTTAATATATTTATAAATTATATATAACTTTAAATAATATTAAATTTATTTATAAACCTAATATTTATAATTTATAAATAAATTAATAATATAATTATTATTATTATATTTCATTATTTAATTATAATATAAATAAATAATTAATAATATAACTTTATATTATAAATTATTATAATAATTATAATAATTTATTTATAATATAATATTAATAATAATACTAATAATTTAATAAATATTAAATAATAAGATAAATTTTTATATAATTATTTTTTAATAATACTTATTTAAATTAATTACCATAAAATTAATAAAATATGTTAATAAGGTTTATATAATATATTAAGACTATATTTATTATAATCCTATTAATATTAATCTTATTTAAATTATATTAACTTATATTCTATATAAGTTATTTATTTGTTATTATTAATTAATAAATAATTATTAATTATTAGTTATAGTATATATTATATATTAAGATTTGAAATATATAATTGTTCAAATAGTCATAACTATTGAATGTGTTCAAAAAACATATTTTTTTTAAATTTTTATTTATATTTAATATAATAGTATAATATTAAATTATTATTTATATATATACTAATAATTTACAAATAATAAATTATCATAGCTTTATTAATTATTAAAGATAATATAACCAATATTACAATTTAATTAATAGAAATATATTCTAAATAATTAATATATTTAATATTATATGACTATTTATTATATTTATTAATTTAGTAACTAATTTACTAAATTTAACAATTAATAGATTAATTATAATTGAAATAATAATGACTTATTAAACAATTATGTATAAAGTAAATAGATTTAGTAATTAGTAAAATAATAAATTATATTTATTTAATCAATTATATATAATTATAATTAATAAAATATTAATAATAACTAATAGTCTAATATACTATTAATAACCGATAATTAATAGATTATCAAACAAGCTCAATATTATAATTGTAAATTATTAGAGTTAAAAAATTATAATTATACTATTTACTAAATATTATAAATTAAGATTATTAGTTATTATTGTATTATAAATTAATATTATAATTTATTGCTTATAATAATAAATAATTATATTTATCTAATCAAATAATCTCCAATAATAACTAATAATTTATTAATAATATTACATTATATTATAAATATTAATTATTATTTATAATTATATTAGATTATTAGAATAATATTTATAGTATTACTTATATTATATATTTATTGTTATATTATTTGAAATATTAATATAATTATAATTAATTTATATTGTAAGTGATAGTTATATTAATTATAGATTATTTATAATATTATATAACTATTAATACTATAATTATTAACTTAATTCTAATTATTAAGTTATAATAATATTATTATTTAATAAAAATTAAATTATGAATAATTTAATATTTAATTAAATATAACAAAAATAATTTTAGTAATAAATTTGATTAATTATATCAAATAATTTTAATATTTAGTTTACTTTAAACTAAACAAAATCAAAATTTTATAATTAATTTAATTAATATGTTATTATAATTAGATATAACTATTTATTAAGTAATTTATTAATAAGAGATTTAAAAACTAATACTAATCTATTCATATTTAAATAATAATTTAAATAATCAAACAATTATTTATATTAGCAAACAAGTTCTTGATAATATATTGAATTTATTAACTTATTATTAATATTAATATTAATTATATTTTAGGTTTTATTTAATTAATTATTAATTAAATATTATAGTTATTTAATTATAAATAATATATATTATTCAATAGATAAAGTTAAAATATTAATTTTAATATATAAATAGTCAAAATAATTGACTATAAAAATTGTCAATGAATTAATATTTACAAAATATTAAAAAATTAATATTCAAATATTTTAAAATATTTAACTAATATAAAATATTAGTAATATTAAACAATATATTATATATTTATTAGCTTATATAATAATTATTAAAATAATTAATTAACATTTATTAATTAGTAAATGTAATTAATTAATTATATACTATTTGGTAATAATTTTAATTAATATTTTATTATTTAAATATTTAAATAATTAATATTTATACTATAATATAAAATATTAATTATGTTAAATATTTATAATTAATAATTAATTGTTAATTAGGATATATATGTATTAGAATATATTAATGATTATTATTAAATGTATAACCCATTTAAATCTAATTATTATTAAAATTATTGTAATATTTAAAATATTAAATAAGTTAAATTTATACTTATTAAACTAATATATTAAGTTAAATTATCAACTAATCGATAATTATATAAGATTATATAAGTTAATATTTGAATTATGTTTTAAATAAATGTTTTTGTTCATAAAATTGATAGATAATATCAATTTAGTATGATTATAATATACTAATAAATCTTTAGAATTTAATAATCATTTTTATCATTAATAATGATATTATTATTATTATTATTATTAAATATTAAAATTTATTAATTAAATTTATTATTAGTTATAAGCAATAAATTATAATATTCAATAATTCAATTTAATTATTTATAAGTCTATATAACTTTTTGTTATTATTAACATTAAATATTATTAAATTTTAAATTAAATTTATATAAATGGAATTATATAAATTGATTTAAATTTATATAAATTTAATAATATTTATATATTGTTTGATTTAATTTTAAATCAATAATTATTTAATAATAATTAATTCAATAATTCAATAATATATTAAGTTATATCAATAATATTAAATCAGAATAGAATAATATAATATATTGATTTAAATTAATTATTAATACAATATTAATTTTTTATAATTCAATAAATTTATATAATTATGTAATATTAAATTTATTGCTTATATAATAATTTCTTTAAATATTAAATTATATTTATTTCAAATTAAAAATAATATTTATTTGACAATTCAAAATTAAATTTATTGATAAATAATTAAGACAAAAATTTAATGTTAAATAGTTTAAATTATAAATTAAATATAATTTGTTTTTGTCATCTGATAGCATTATCATATATTAATAAGTTCATACAAGCCTAATATTGTAATAGATAATAATATTAATTATAATTATTCTAAATATAAATTTTATTAATATAAATTTGGTTTAATAATTATTCTAATAGTATAAATAATTAGTTATAATTAGTTTATTAACTTATATAAGTATATTAATAATTCCAATAAAGCTTACCTATTGAGAAAATAATTAGTTATAATTGTTATAAATAATTACTTATTTGATTTTATAAATTAAATAGTATTAGTTAATTAAGCTGTATAAATAAATTAATATTTATACAATTATTACTATTAGTTTAAAATTTTGTATTAACAATTGGAGATAAATAATTGTTCAAATAGTCATAACTATTTGAACTAGTTTGGTAAAGAGATTTAGTTTTCAAATTTCTTATTAATTTTCAAAATAGTAATAAAATAGTATTATTTTATTTTGAATAATTTTGTATGAATAGAAACAATTGGTTTTGGAACATTAATTTTTAAATAAATTTATTTTTAAAATTTTTACTTATTAATTTTTGGAACATTAATAAATTTATATTATTTTATTTGAAATAAGCTTGAATGAATAGAACCAATTGTTTTATGACAAAACAAAAGGTTGTAATGTTTTGAAATAGATAATTATTAAGATAGTCATAACTATTTGAACTTGTTTGATAAATAGATTTATTTTTTTAATTCTCTTACATTTTAATTTTTGGAATATTAATAAATAAGTATTATTTTATTTCAAATAAGCTAACATGAATTGAAACAATTGTTTTATTACAAAACAAAATGTTACAATTATTTATTAATATATTAATGAATGATTAGGTTTTTATATAGTATTAGTAATAATAGTTATTAATAGTTATAAATTATAAGAATATAATTTTTTATCTCAATTATTTAGTTTATCAAATAATGTAATTTAAATAATAATATAATAATACTATATAAAAATTAAGATTTGAAATAATACTAATTTAATAATATTTTGAAATTTAATAAGAGATTTAAAAAATAAATATGTTTTCTAAACCAATTCAAATAGTTTAAACAATTAGAATAATTATCTATTTCAAATCATTCAAAACTTTTGTTTAGTTATTAAATATTTGTTTCATGTCTTACAAGCTTATTCGGAATAAAATAATCCAAATTTATGAACATTTGGAAAATTAATAAGCAAAAGATTTGAAAAAATAAATGTGTTTACTAAACAAGTTTAAATAGTTATGACTATTTGATCAATTATTTTTATAAAATCGTTCTGACCTTTTGTTTTGACATAAAATAATTATTTCAATTCATAAAAGCTTATCCAAAACAAAAAATTAATAAGTAGCAGTTTAAAAAATAAATTTGTTTATCGAACAAATTCATATAGTTACGACTATTTGAACAATTGTCTATTTAAAATCATTATAGTTTTATCATAAAATTATTATTACTAATAATAATCTTATATATAATTTTATTAAGATTAAATTATTTTATTATTATTTTTCTATTCATATAGTTTAATTATCAATTATTTATTATAATACTTAACTTTAATTAATTAGTTATATTAATATAATATAATTTATAATAGTTATTATTAGTATATGAATATATTTTATAATCAATAGTTATTACTATCTTATATATATAATTTAACCATCTAATTAACTAATTTTATATTGTTTAATTAGTATTTTATTCTAAATAATAATATTATTAATATTTTCTAAATTATTAAACAATTAACAATTTCCAAAATTAATAACTTATTTGGTAAGATTTGTTAATTATTTAATAGTATATAATTAAGTAATATTAAAATTATTTATAATTAATTTAATATTTAACTAATACAATATATAATATATTGTTTATTTCAAATCGTTAACAATTATTTATTTCAAATTGTAATGACCATTTGTTTTATCATAAAACAATTGTTTCTATTCATAGAGTCTTATTCAAAATAAAGTAATGCTAATTCAAAATTAATAAGTAAGGGATTTAGAAAATGCATATGTTGGCCTAATCAGTGCAAATAGTTATGATTACTTGAATAAATATCTATTTCAAATCATTATGACCTTTTGTTTTGTCACAAAATAATTGTTTCTATTCGTGCAAGCTTATTCGAAATAACATAATTCTAATTTATTAATATTCCAAAAATGAATCTATTTACTGAACAAGTTAAAATAGTTATGACTATTTGAACAATTATCTATTTCAAATTGCTATGACCTTATGTTTTGTCATAAAGCAATTTTTTTATTTATACAAACTTATTTCAAATCTATTTACCTAATAAATTCAAATAGTTATGACTATTTGAACAATTATTTATTTCAAATCATTATGACCTTTTGTTATATCAGATTATTAATACATTAAATTATAATAAGTATTATTAAATACTTAATTATATTATAATTATTATAATATTATTTTATCTAATATATAATAATATAATATAATTAAATAAAATTATGATAATATTAATTATGTATTAATAATTTAATACTTATAAGTATTAATAATTAATTGTTTAAAATATTAAATATTTTATTTATAATTATTAATCATTATAAATAAATATAAATTTATTAATACATTATTTAAATATGAATAATTATAATTATAAGTAATATTATATTACTTATAAATATCTATTATAACTATTTATTATAATTAAGTAGTCTTAATTATTTATTAAGATTATAATTATTTTTAAATAAATAATTCTTTAAGTATAAGTAAACTATTTATTATAATAAAAGCTTATTATAAATTATCCAATTTAATATTAAGTTATTACTTAATTATTAATTCATTATATTAATTGTAATAGTTAATGTTTAATTAATAAATTATATTAATATAATTTTAATATAAAATAAAATTTAATTAATAATCTATTTTATATTAAATTATATTAATTATTGATTTTTATTAATTAATTTAAATAAATTTATAAATACTAATTTAACATAAATATTTAAAATATAATAATAATTATACAAAATAATTATTTAAATTAGTATCGATAATTTAAATAATTATTAATGTAAAAGATAATTATATTCCTTATAGTCTTAACTATTTAAACTTAAATTAGAATAATATTCAAATACTTGTTTGTTCAACTTATTTTATTTTAATAAGTTTATTATTTTATCTAATTATAAGTTAAAATTGGTTTATGACAAAACAAATGGTCATAATGATTTGAAATAGATAATTGTTCAAATAGTCATAACTATTTGAAATTTAAATTAGAATAATATTCAAATAGTTATATAAATATTAAATAATTAATAATTTCAAAAATTAATAACTAAAAGTTTAAAAAATGAATATGTTTACCGAACTAGTTTAAATAATTATGACTATTTGAACAATTCTATACTTCATATTATTATATAATTTTTTAACTATATTAATAATAATTCATAAAATAATATTATTTATTTTTAATAATATATAATAATATGAAGTGTTATATAATTGTATAATATTTATATATATTATTATATATAATAATTAATAACATCCAATTATATATTATATAATATTATTAATATATATTAATTAAATTAATATTTAATTTATTAGATAATATTGGATTTAGTAATAAAATTATAATGATTATTGATTATTATTATTATAAGAATTTAATTAAATATTTAATTACTAATAAGTTGTTATAGTAATTATAATAAGTTATTATATTTAATTACTAATCAATTATTATATAATTATAATTATATAATTTGGTTTAATCAGTTATAAAATTTTAAATAATAATTATTTATTATTTAAAATTTAAAAACCATAATAACTAAATATTGTTAATTTATAATATTAATCGTCAAATATAAATAAATTTTATAATTTACTATTTGTAATTGTAATTTATATATATTAATTAATTAATAAGTTCGATTAATATTAACAATTGCAATAATTTAATATTAAATATTTTATTATAAATATATAATCATTAAATAGATTATATAATTAATTAAAAATAAATATTTATTTAAAGTTATATGAATTAGTATTATTATAAATTTCTATAATAATAGTAATATTAGTTAATATAATTATTATTATTTAATATTTATGATTATATAATATTTATTATATTATTTATTATTAATAATAATTAATTTATATACACTTATAAATATACATATAAGTAATATATTATATTAATTATAGTTATAAATATAATAAACAAAAGTAGAATATATAATAAGATATCCACTAATAATTATAATTAGGTAGTTTGTAATAAATCTTATGAATCTAAATTTACTTATATTTATTAAAAATTATTCAGTTATTTTATTACATTAAGATTATTAAATAATACTAATTTATAATTTTAACAAATGTCATTAATATTTTAATTTAATATTTTTTATTTAACACTAATAATAAATAATAACTTATATTATAATTTAAGTAATAACATTGTTTAAATTTTTATTATTTATATATAATTATAAAATACTAATTATCATTATTGTATTAATTAGCATTCAATATTTAATTAATATTTACTAATTAACTAATTATAATAATTAAAATAGCAATTAATAATTAATATTTTTAACAATATTAAAAATAATTAGTTATTTTATTTATACAGATATAAAGAAATAACTTTAGATTAATTTATAAAGTTAAATATTAACCATCATTATAACATTAATTATTTTATTATAACTAAATAAAATTAATAATATAATAATTATTATATAATAAATAGATTAATTTAAAAAATATTAATTAATATATTAGACTAATACTTTTAATAAATTATTAATTAATAATTTTGATTATTTATTGTTAATAATTTTAATAATAATATAAACAATTTTGACTATATAAGTTATTCATGATATAAAGTAAACAATTATTAATAATTAAAATATGTTAACTAATGTTACTAATATTGATATTATACTATTGTTAATAATTAACAATAAATAATAATTTATGAAATTTAATAAATAATTTATAATATAATTAATTATAATAATTATTATATAGATAATAATTATTATTTTAATATATAATTTTATTAATAATAAGAATTAAAGTTATTAATTATTTTAATAATTTTTAATACTAATAATATTATAATTATCCTAATAATTACTAATAATGATTATCTTTAATTAATATTGTATAAAAGAATTTAATATAAATAATAATTACTAAATATTATTTTATATTAGTATATAATATAAACTTGTATATATTATTATAATATGATAAATAATATAAAGATTAAAACATGATATAGTTACTATTATATGAGTGGAAATATAGATTATCTATATTTATAATATAGTTTATAAATATTTATATTTTAATAATATAAATAAATATTATTAAATTAAAATATTATATTTTAATATTGTTAATATAATAATTAACCAATTGTATATTTGCTTAATTTATTAATATTAATTGTTAGATTTAGTAAATAAATATATATAATAGATATATTTAGTAATTATATTAAAATATATACTTATTAATAAATATAATTAATAATATAATTATTTAATTAAATAATAAATTAATAAATAGTGAAAAAGTAATAATATTAATTAATAATATATATTATAATAAATATTATAAATTAACTATATTTAGTTATTATGGTATTTAAAATTTTATAACTAATTAACCAATTTATATAATTATAATTATATAATAATTTATTAGTAATTAAATATTTAATTAAATTCTTATAATAATAATTGATAATCGTTATA
This sequence comes from Durio zibethinus, assembly GCF_047325235.1. Classification (NCBI taxonomy): domain Eukaryota; kingdom Viridiplantae; phylum Streptophyta; class Magnoliopsida; order Malvales; family Malvaceae; genus Durio; species Durio zibethinus. The sequence goes on from NC_143178.1 coordinate 16,786,279, forward strand.
ATTTTATTACTAAATCCAATATTATCTAATAAATTAAATATTAATTTAATTAATATATATTAATAATATTATAAATATATAAGTGGATATTAGTAATTATTTTTTATTAATTATTTATATAATAATATATATAAATATTATATAATTATATAATACTTCATATTGTTATATATTATTAAAAATAAATAATATTATTTTAGGAATTATTATTAATATAGTTAAAAAATTATATAATAATATGAAGTATAGAATTATTCAAATAGTCATAACTATTTAAACTGGATTGGTAAACAGATTCATTTTTTAAACTCTTACTTATTAATTTTTGAAATTGTTAATTGTTTAATATTTATATAACTATTTGAATATTATTCTAATTTAAGTTTAATAATTAAGTTATATAATTATATAATATAATTAAGTAAACTAATAATTATTAGTTTAAATTATATAATATAATTTAAAATATAATTATAACTTAATTATCATCATTAAGTAACAGGGTATTATTATTTATTAATTAACAAATTAATAAACTACTATTTATTATAAGTAGAAATTATAACAAGAGCACTATAGCTATTATTTGTATAATAATATACTTGTTATACAAATATAATAATTTTAATTTAATTTCAATTAAAATTAATATTGTAATTAATAATTAGTAGATAATAATTTTATTTCAAATGTTAATAAATTAGCATTTATTAATATAATATGTGAAATATTATTAGATATAAATTATAATTAAAATTTTAAAATAAGCTAATTACATTGTAGTCATTATTTAAAAAGTGACTATTTTTAATACTATTTTTAAACATTGAAAAATTATAATGATCCAAACCAATTATAATTATTATAATTATTGAGAATGCCATTAAAAATTTAATACTTATAATTAATATTAATTATTATAAATTATGATATTATATTATTATAATGTTAATTTAAATAATAATATAAAACATTAATAATTAATATTTATAATTTAAATCAAATTTGAATTTTGATTTGTATATTACCTAACTTATTAAAATATTAATAATTATTTATTTTTTATTATTATATTATAAATTATTTATTATCAAATTAAACAAGGTGATTAATTTTAATTATTAATACTAATTTAATAATATAAACTTATTTATATAATTAATTAAAATAATTAATTATAATAATTTAATATAATATTATTAATTAAAATTATAAAATTACTATATTAATTGATTAATTTAATATTAAATCTATTTGATTATATTATTGATAATACTTTAATCAAAAGTAATAATGTTAATTAGATTAGTAAATTAATTATAATATTAAGTTTATAAGTTTAATATAAGATTATATTAATACTAATAGTATTTATATTGATCAAATATATATATTAATAATTATTAAGATTATAATATATATTTACATAATAATATATGATTATTAAAATATAAATTATGATTATTTAATTTAGTTTACAATTATATATTAATTTAATAAATTAATTAAATTATAATTTCAAATAACTATAATTATAATATACTTATTTCAAAATTATTGCTTATTATAAGTTAAATACATTATAATATATTTATCATAAATAATTAATTATTAATATTAAATTATTTAAAATATCTATTATAATAAATTAAACAATTAAATATTATAATTGTTGACCTTATAAAGGGAAACATAAGTGATCGATCATTCTTAGCCTTTTACTGGCTTTCAAATGCCTATTGTTGAAATCTAATCTAAGGTTTAGCTAACCTAAGTAAGAAGAAAAGAAGGAAATCAAGCAAATTATACTAATATATTTAATATTTATAATTTATATTAATGAATTTTAAAATAATTTAACAATTGTATAATTTATAAATTAATCAATATAGTTAATTATTATACTAATTATTTGAAAATATTTAAATTATTTTAAAAAAGGATATATTAATTATTTAATTTTAAATAATTAGTATAATTATTTATACTGATTAGATTAATTATATTAAGTTAATTATTCATAGCACAATCTTTAATAATATAATATATGATTCATTAAAATTTATAATGAATTTTCGTAGTCAATATTAATTAGTAATCAAATATTATTAGCACTAATAATTAATCTCAAACAATAATTTATAATATACAATAATATATATTAAATTATTAATTGTTTCAAGTTGTTATAATTAAAATTTTATAATAATATTAACAATAATATGATTTATTATAATTGAATTAATATTACAATTATAATTATAATAATAATTATTTTCTTATTGTTATACTAATTTGACAAGCTAATACATAATTACTAGTATCATTATAAAATTAATAATTTATATGTAATATAAATATATTAATATATAATTTAATATATTATATTTATTAATAATTATAATTATTTGATTTTAATAATGATTATTAGTATTATATTTATATTATAATACTATTATCAATTTTTGATATTATAAATTAAATCAAAATTCATATTATGATATTATAGTTAATCAAATAATTATATTGATAATTAAAATATTATATATAATTATTAACTCTTTAAGATAATGTATAAATTATTATTAATTAATATATTATAAATTAATATTTTATTAGTAAGTTAATAATATAATATTAAAATAATACAAAATATTTATATTTATATTTATTAATATCAATATTAATATTATAATTAATTAGATTAATATTATTTTATTTGATATTTATATTAATTTTAGTTTTATTATTTCAAATAAAATAATTGATAAGAACAATTATCAATATTGTTTAATATTAAAACTAATTTAATATTGATATAATATTAAGCTTTTTATTAATTGATAACGATTTGAACAATTAAATATTTTAATAATTATTATAAATCCTTACAATTAATAAGGATTATTATATTAAATTATTAAAAGTATGAACTTTTATTATGATAAATAAAATAAATCAATAAATTATTAATCAATAATTCATATTAAATCTAAGGGGTTATGATTTTAATAAATTTTTAATTAGATTATATTAATTTATAATAAAATATTTAACAATTAAATTTATATATAATTATTTGAATATTGATTTTAATTTAAATATTTTAATTATTGATTTTTATTAATTAATAGATATCTAAAAAGATTTTATTTTTTATATCTATTATTAATTTTAATTTTAATTTTAATAAAATAATAATATTCCCATACTAAATTATTATTTTTAAATCTCTTAGTTATTCATTTTTAGAATATTGCTAAATTAGTATTATTTTATTTCAAATAAGCTTATATGAATAGAAATAATTGTTTTATGATAGAACAAAAAGTTGTAACAATTTGAAATAGAAAATTATTCAAATAGTCATAACTATTTGAACTAGTTCAATAAACTAATTTATTTTTTAAATGTCTTATTAATTCTTAAAAAATTAATAAATTGGTATTATTTTATTTCAAATAACCTTGTATGTTGAAAAACAATTGTTTTAAACAAAAGGAAATAGCAATTTGAAATAGATAGTTGTTTAAATGGCTATAATTATTTGAATTGATTGGGTAAATTGATTTATTCTTTTAAATTAGTTATTAATTTTTGAAATATTACTAAAGAAGTATTATTTTATTTTGGATAAACTTTTATGAACTAAAACAATTGTTTTATGACAAAACAAATGGACATAATTATTTTAAATAAATAATTGTTCAAATAGTCATAATTATTTAAACTTGTTCGGTAAATAGATTTAAAAGGTATAGGTTCTATAAAAATTATAAAAAATTATTAGCGTATTAAATATAGTTAATATGTAAAAATTTAAAAAATAAACTAATTTAACTAAAATACAAGTTTAATATAAGTAAGAGATTAATATTCTAATTGTTAAATTTATTAATTAATTTATGAAAATAGCTTATAAAACAATTGATTAATATTTTGTTATTAAAATATTGACATAACTATATTTATTGTTAAATATTATTTGATAAGGGACATTTTGGATGGGGAAAAATTATTTTATGGTGTGTGAGGTTGATGTTGGTGTTTGGCTTAGTGTTAGTGGTAGGTTTTGGTTGGGGTAAACGGTGCTTCATTGCTCAGGTGGGTGATCCAAATGAGGATGAGATTGGATTTGCGTGAAAGTAGGGATTGATGTTAGCGGGTAGGCCAAGGGCTAGTACCGATAAGAGAGGAGTTTGGTGTGCATAGGTTCAGTTGGTACTGGTAGGGTTTATACTGGAGTAAGTGAAGGTGAGGTGAAGGGATTTTTTGGTGTTAGCTGATATCTCAGGTAGGGTCTATATCAGTTTATCGAATTAGTTCAAATAATTATAGCCATTTGAATGATTATCGATTTCAAATAGTTATGACATTTTATTTTGTCATAAAACAATTATTTTTTATCATACAAGTTTATTTGAAATAAAATATACTAATTTATTAATTCAAATATTAATAATAAATATGTTTTTATAACTTAATAATTATTGATAATAATTAAACTAAATTATTATTAAATGATAACATTATTTGAACATTTAAATATTAGTTATTTAATAATTAAACTTTAATTAAATATAAATTAAATAATAGTTAATTAGATATTAGTTTAATAAGTTAATTAATTATATAATTGTTATTAATTAATAATTAATAATGTTTAATTTTTTGGATTATTGATAAAATAATTCTGTTTGAACAAATTAATAAAATACTTATTTAGTTTATATTAATTTAATCATTTAATTAAATTATATAAGATTATAAGTAATAAATAATTACTTTATTCCTAATATTATTATAAATAATAATAATCAAATATTATTATTATTATTAAAAGTCTATTTGAACAATTATCTATTCATAATTATATCAAATTTATCTTGTTGAATATTAACGATTATTACTATATTGATAATATTATATGTTAATACTATCATAAGTCATTTAACAATTATAAAATGATATTTTATCACGTTACAAATTAATTTATAAATTAATAAACTATATTAATTATATATTATGAATTTATTATAAAACAAGCTATGTTTTAAAGTTTATTTTTGAATTTATATTTTTGTTAATTCAATTTAATATTAATTAATTAATATTTAATTAATAAACAATAATATTAATTGTCATATTATTTATTAAAAATAGTATTATTAAAAAACCTTATTTAAATTATAAGCATTATTATTTTAAATAATATCAAATATTATTTAATTAATAATAATTAACTATTATATGTTAAAATTTACTATTAATAAAGGTTATTATAATTATATAATTTTTAAATAATTATTATATCTATTTTATTTTGATATATAATAATTAATAATATTAATTAATATAATAGTAATTAATATAATAATTCAATAGTAAAAAGAAATAGTTAATATTCCAAATAATTATAATAATTATTTAATTATTATTGTAATATTAATATAATAATATATAATCATTAATAATTTCATAAAATTATAAATATATAATAATTATAAATTATTAAACTAATTTGAATCTTTAATTAATTATTAATTGATTATTAAGTAATTATTATACTCAACTAAACATTAATATAGTACAATTTATATTATTAACTAATAATTTTGAATATTTAATTATTAATTTAAAATATATTAAATTTTTAATATTTTCATTTTTAATAACATTTAATTTTTACTTAGTTACAATTATTAATATAAAGAATATATTTAAACAAATAATAAATAAAGAATCTAAATATGATCATATTTAAAATATGAATTGGTTAATTATTTGAAATAATTAAATTAATTAATATTCCAAAATTTAATAAGTAAAAATTTTAAAAATAAATTTGTTTTTTGAACATGTTCGAATAGTTTTGACTATTTGAACAATTATTTATTTCAAATAGTTATGACCTTTGCCTTTGTGATAAATCAATTGTTTCTATCCATACAAGCTTATTCCGAATAAAATAATTAAATTTATTAATATTCTAAAATTTAATAAGTAAAAATTTTAAAAATAAATTTATTTTTTGAACATGTTCAAATAGATCTGACTATTTGCAATTTATAAAAACTTATCTAGAATAAAATAATACTAATTTCTTAATATTTCCAAAATTAATAAGAAAAAGTTTTAAAAAATAAATTTGTTTATTGAACAAATTTAAAAAGGTAATATTATTTTATTTCAAATAATAATAATAATTTTAAAAATAGAATATCTAAATTATTAATATCTAAATTGATATATTATAAAATTGCTTGTTAATATTGATTATTACTAATATACAAATAATTGCTTATATAATAAAATAGAGTTCTAATTATTATATAAATCGGGATTTAAATAGTTAAATGTTATATTAATATTAACAATTTTATATAATTATTGAATTAAAAATTGTCTAGAGCATATATTATAATAATTATTTAATATTTTTTGTCATTTAAATGTTCATTATACAAGTTTTATAATTAAAGTATAATATTAATTTTATTTGTTTATTAATTATTTAACTATTATTGATTTTAATAATAACATTTAATTATTTATTGATTAATTTTTATTATTATGATTATTTATTATTAACAGTTTAATAATCAATTGTAATTAATATTTTTATATTATTATTAAACTACTAATTAATATTATCACTATTTAATTTATTATATTAATATTTATAATATTACTAATAATTAATATTATTATAATATAATAATTATAATATTTTTATAATATTAATATATAAATATATTTCTATTAATAATTACCAAATTATATATTATTAATAAGTATTAATTTTGCATATTAAATAGCATGCAAGTTTTAAATTAATAATAAGTTAATTTATAAAATAATAACTATTATAACAATATACTTATAAATAATTGTTATAGTTAAATAACTTATGATAAAATAATAATTTTATCATAACTTTGTTATAATAAATCTGTTTATTGAATTATAATATTTAATTATAATCTATTTACCACAATAATTATACTATTATAACTATTTCAATAGTTATAATAAAATATTATATAACAATATTAATATAACTATTAAAACAATTGATAAAATTATTAAATATTATAAATATAATATTATAATTAATTATAATTATAATTATAACTTATTTATAAGTTAATATTATAAATATTAGTTATAATATTTAATTATATTAATTTATTATTAATTACATATAATATAATTTATATATTATAAAACAATTGTTATTTTACTTTAATATTAATAAACAATAGTTTAATTAATTTAATAATTATATATAACTTAAAGATATATTAATTTAATAATTACTTATTAATATAATTAATAAGTCTTAATATTGTTAAGACTAATAAATTAATCTATTGTGAGTTTATATTGTATTTGGAATAAACTTGTATGAATAGAAACAATTTTTTTACCATTAAACAAAATGTCATAACGATTTGAAATAGAAAATTGTTCAAATAGTCATAACTATTTCAACCTTTTGGATAAATAGATTCATTTTTTAAATCTCTTACTCATTAATTTTTGAAATGCTAATAAATTAGTATCATTTTATTTGAAATAAGCCTATATGAACTTATACAATTGTTTATGATGAAACAGTTGGTCATAACGATTTGAAATAGATAAATATTCAAATAGTTAAGAGTATTTGAACTTTCTCGGTAAATATATATATTTTTAAAATTTTTTATTATTAATTGTCAAAATATTAATAAATTAATGTTATTTTAATTTGAATAAGCTTGTACGAACAAAATAATTGTTTCATGGAAAAGTAAAATGTCATAATGATTTGAAATAAATAATTATTCGAATAGTCATAACTGTTGAACTTATTCAATAAACATAGTTATTTTTTAAATCTTAAACTTATTAATTTAATAATTAATCTTAAATTATTATAATTGCATTAATAAATAGTTATGACTATTTGATTTCAAATAGATATGACATTTTGTTTTATCATAAACAAATTGTTTCTATTCATACAAGCGTATTCAAAATAAAATAATATTAATTTATTAATGTTCCAAAAATTAATGAGAAAAAATTTTTAAAATTTTTTTATTATTTTATTTATTTAATTAATAGTATTAACTAAATATATATAATATTAATAATAATTATTGTTTTTGTTATATAACTATATTTATATTATTACTATAATAATATTATTAAATTATTATTAAGTAATATAGTAATCATACTTCAAAAAAGAGTGGGAAAGATAATTAAATTATATATAAAAACAGTCAAAAACTTATTATTACAATTATCATAATTATAATTTATAATTATATTATGTAGTTTTTATAATATAATTTATAATATAATAATAAACTATATAAATTAATTATAATTAATTATAATTATTAAATGATTTAATTATAAGTTTTTAATAAATAATTAGTTTAATTATATATTTAAATTAATTCATAAATATAATAAATATTTAAATTTTATTTAATTGATTAATTAAAGTATAAATATTTAATTAAATATATTTTTAGTAGTTATATTTAATACTACAATATATATTAATTTTAAATATTAAATCTAATTTATTTATGTAATTAAAATTATTTAAATTTTTGTTTAAATTTTAACTGTATAGATTATGATTGAGTAATATTTATAGTTAATAATTTAATAAATTATATAATTTAAATTATATATTAAATCATAAGAATTTAGAATTTATTTAACTATTTATAATTATTTATAATTAAGTAAAAATATATATAATAAGAATTTATATTTAATAAATTAATATTAAAATTACCTTTAATGATTTTTAAATAATATAAAAGAATTAAGCTATAAGCTTAATAATAAAATAATCAAATAATTATGGTCATTTCAACAATTATCCATAGATTTAATATATAAATATCAAATAATTTATTTAGTAATATATCATATTATTATATATTAAATTATAATATTTTTAATTATTATTATATAGATTAATTAATAAGTTAATATAATTCATAATAGATTATACTAAATTAATATTATTAAGTTATAATATTTTTACTAGTTATTAACTGTATAGATTAACTTTTATTAATCTATTTGATTTAATTATACAAATAAATTAGATTTAATATTTAAAATTAATATATATTATAGTATTAAATATAACTAGTAATTTTAATAATTATTTAATTAATTTAATAATTATATAGACTATATAATTTAGTATAATCATTAATTAATAAATTTTTATTAATATTTCAAAACTAATAGTTACTACGAATAATAATTGAATAATTATTATTCAATTATAATATTTTATACATATTATATTATGTATATACTAATTTAATAATTGTATTTGAATTATTAATATAATATTTAATTAACAATTAGGCTATTTATATATTCTATTAATTATTAATATTAAATATTAAATATGAACATATAAATAATTTGTTATAATTAATAATAGAATTATATCAATATATTTTTAAATACTATTAATAATAATAATAATAATAATATCAAATTATTTATATTTTTATAATTTAATAATTAATATATAATTATTTGTAACATTAAAAATATTATTTAATTATTATATGTTATAAATATCGTATATTAATAATTTATTAATTGTTCATAAATAATTGTCTATTATCTATTTCAAAATTTTGGAATTATATTATTTTAATTATAAATCTCTATTATCTGTAAATAAATTAATTTATCACAATTTATCTATTGTTAAATAATCATTAAATTATAATTATTATACTATAATTTTTATTATTACTAATTATAGTTAATAAATTTAAACACATAATATATATTAATATTAATTTATAATTATTTCATATAGTCTTAACTATTTGAACTGATTTAGCAAATGAATTTATTTTTTAAATCACTTAATTATGAATTTTCAGACTATTATTAAATTAGAATTATTTTTTTTGAATAAATTTGTATGAACAGAAATAATTGTTTTATGATAGAACAAAATTAATACTATATAAATATTAATAATAACTAATAATTAATTAATAATTGTTAAAATTAATAATAATTAATTAACCATCAACTTTTCTTCTCTTATTTTCTTGAGCAAACAATAGGATTAAATGATAAAAGGAGAACTTATAAATATGCAGTATTTCAAATTCATTTTTCATGCTGCTATTTTTATTAAATAGAAAATTAATATATGTTAAATATATAATTAATAATATTTATACATTAGTATTACATTAAATATAAAATTGATAAGTATAATTTAATATAATGAAATTATATTTATTAATTTAATAATTCACAATAATTTCGAATTACAATAATTTAAGTCTTAATTATTATAATTAATTTAAATGAATTATTAATAAACTATTAATAGTTCAAATTATTTATAACTTTCTTGTAACATTTATAATTTGAAAGCCTATTTATTTTATAAATTTATTAAATTATTAGTATAATAATTATTTATTATTATAAATAATTAATGTTATTAAATTAGTATTTTATGACAAAACAAAGGGTTATAATATTTGAAGTTTACAATTGTTCAAATAGTTATGTATTTGAACCAGTTTGGTAAACAGATTTGGTAATATATTATAAATTATTATAATTATAAAAATAATTATTGTTATATATTATTTATTTATATATAAATAATTTATATATATTTATTATATAAATTACATTCATATTATAAGCTGTAATTATAATAAATAAACAAGTTAAATAATTATATTATTATATTTTATAAATTAATATATTATTAAATAATAATTATTTACAATATTATAAATATTAATTATATATAATATAGTTTATAAATATAATATATTTACATTATATTATAAGATAATAATTCCATATTATTAGATAATATTGTACTAAATAAATTATATAATAAATTAATAATATTTATTTATATAATATAATTAAATTATATTAAATTTATAATTATAAAAATTATAATGTAAATTATTAATTCAAATATAATTTCTAATTAATTAATATTAATTTTAAATCTTATTAATTCAATTATTATTAAATAACATGTATTAGCTAATACATTTTTATTATTAATAATTATGGATATTATAATTATTTAATGAAATATTATTTAAATTATTTTAAATATAAATTCTTAATAATAACTATAGTATTATTTTAATTATAATAATATTATAATTTTAATTGTAATATAATTTTTAATTAAACAAAATTGGATATTAATTTTAATAAACAGTAGTATATGTTTACAAATAATATTTGATACACAATATCATCATATAATAATTAATATACTTTATTAATAGTTACAAACAATATATTATAATTAATATTATAATCAGTTTTAATTTATTTAATAATATTATTTAAATTATTAATTAATATATTGATTAATATTATTAATAATAAATATTAATATTATTAATATTAATAACTATTGGTAATAAATCTGATATAATAATTTAGTTTTAAGTATAACATAGAAATTAAAACATAATTAAAAAAAACAAATGAATTATTTAACTTTTTTGTTTATTATAATATAATAACTAGATATTTTATATAACATAGTATATTAATATATATTTAAATAAATAATTGTACAATTGTCACTTAGATATCTTAATTTATTTAATTAAATTTATAATAACTGTTAAAAATGTATAATATTTGTATTTATTAAATAATTATAATTATAATAGTTATCACTATTTGCAATGGTAGGCCAATAGATTCAATTTTTAAATTCATTGCTTATTAATTGTTAGAATATTAATAAATTAGCATTAATTTATTTCGAATAAAACTATAACAATAGAAATAATTGTTTTATGACAAAACAAAGGGTTATAATAATATGAAATAATTAATTGTTAAATTGTTATAACTAATTGAACTAGTTTGGTAAACAAATTTATTTTTTAAATCTTTTATTAATTTTGAAAATATTAATAAATTAATATCATTTTATTTCAAACAAAATTATATTAACAAAAACATTTGTTTTATGATAAAATAAAAGAATATAATGATTTGAAATAGATAATTATTCATATAGCCTTAACTATTTGAACTGGTTCAACAAATAAATTTATTTTTCAAATCTCTTAATTATTAATTTTCATAATATTATTAGATTCGTATTATTTTTTTAATTAATTAATATTTATATAATGTCATAACGTCTAGATCCGGGGATCTATCACTAGACATTGACTTTTAGGGAGTCGCCACCAATCTTTTTTATCAAGGTGCGATTGGCCACTTAAAGAATCTGTCATTTCAGGGAACCCCTAAGTTTAAGGGCCCCTAAAAGAATAGATTCAGGTCTACTAACCAGAACAGAGTTCGGGAGTTCGATTACGTGTAAGGAAGGTTATAGCACCCTCACAACGTCCATCAAAAGATGGTACCAGCATAATTTTGTGTTATTCAATAAGCCTTAAAATTTTACGAAGTAATTAACTATTGAAAATTATTCTCAATTGACTCTAATACTTTTAGCAAAAAATTGAAAAAATTCCCTCACCTCGGAGTATGTAAGAAAACTACTGTTTCACTTACAAAGGCTCCATCGTCGGATTATTTAACATTAAAAAAAATAAAAAGGAAGACAAGAATGATTGTTCTTGTGCAGGAAAAATTGATACTTTCAACTTTTCCCCAAAATATTTTTTTTTTGCGGAAAGCTTATTTTCAAGCAAAATTGATACTTTCAACTTTTTCTCAAAAAAAAACTTTTCTGAAAATTTATTTTTAAGGAAAATTGATACTTTTAACCTTTCCCCAAAAATATTTTTAGAAAACTTATTTTCAAGAAAAATTAGCGTTCACGGTGAGACAAATGGAGCCTGAAAGAGTAGGGGTGAAGATGTATGAAATTGGGCACTTGGTTTTGAATGCTCATATGAATAACCTGGAAGTTGGCCAGTTGAGAGATTTGCTTGAAGAACCCCAAGATTAACACCAATTCCCTGTCTCATGTTCACGTCATTTATATCATCCATTTCATGCAGCTGCTTTTGTTGCTGTTGCTTTCACGTCATTTATATCATCCATTTCATGCAGCTACTTTTGTTGCGTTACTGTAGTTGTTGCAGTAGCCGCAGCATTTGCTGCATCTGAAGCAGTTGAAACTGTTGTTTGTACATTTGTGACTGCAGCATTTGCTGTTCCTGTTGTTGTTTCATATGCTGGTGCTGAAGCATGTTGGAATTTGAATGATTATGTTGTAAAGGTCCTGCAGCAGCCTGCTGCATTGAGCCTAGGGCATTACCTTGTCCTGCATCCAAATTGGAACTGGGCTGCAACAAATTTAACATGGTCTGCTATGCTGTTGCAACCCCAGCTAAGGAAGGCGCAGAATTATGCTGCAAACTTGTCATGTTCTTCGGCTGCATTGTTGGAACAAAACCCTATAAATTCGTTGACTGCAACTGAGGGTTCATTTGATTATCATGAGACTGTGTCTGATTAATTTGAGGTTGTTGCTGCGGCATGTAATGCATATGAGGTGGAGAAAGCTGTCCTTGCTGCAGTACTGAGACTGCCTTCTTTGGCCTATTGGTATTTAAAAAATTTATTATCTGCTTCTCATACAAACTCAACTTATCCTTAAAAGTGGGTGAGATACTGGCTTTGGGAACTGATAAGAAAGATATAATGTGCTCCAGCATGATCTTGAACAATTTCAACTTTTCAAGCTGCTCTGACTTTGGCTGCTGTGGAAGAGAATCATGCTACCGCAACTTGGTAGCAATTTTCTGGTACATCTCATTTAATTCAGGAAAGTATGTCTCTTTCATGGCCTTGATCTTCTGATAGACCTCTTCTTGCTAATCACCCCCATTTGCATGTCCTGATTGAGCTGTGGAATTTGATGATGTCTCTAGAACAGCTCTGATGCGTGAATCCTTGGCTGCATATTTTGGTGTAATTGATTGGGCTGCTGTTGCAAACCCAATTGTTGCTGCAGCTGAGTAGACTGTAATTGCATCTGTGACATCAGTTGCTGTCTGTCGCGTCACCCAATCTGTGCTCCCAAGGCATTCATGGATGCTTTGTAGCAAGGATTCCAAGCTCTGAGATGCAATTGCTCCCACCTGTGACAAACTCGCCATTACCAGCAAAACGGAAACCTTAGCCATAAAATTTTGATTATTTAACAGCTTGTAGATCCTTGGACACAGCTTCTGAAAAATAGCCAAAGGAGGATCAGTTGCACATTCCACCATCTTAGCCATACACGTTGCTGCACTAGATTGCACCCCGCGTCAGTGACTCGACTTTGTACCATGACTTGCACACCAATGAGGCAGTGTTTCGGTCCTACCTCAACGTAACAAAGTGGAGCGCATTTTCCAATATGTTCTCCAGAACCTGGTTCAGGTACGACGGCTGGAACTTCGGGTGACCCACCATCAAGCAGCTGCTAGCTGGAGCTCTTCTTGAAGCAACTTGCCTATTTTTGAAAGCACCAAATGCGGGGAAAATCCAATCACCAGACATTTCAGATCTCCAAGAAGGTCCTCTTCCCCTCAAACCTAGAGCAATTCTATCAGATTGGACAAATCTTGGTCTTTAAGCACTCTTCGGGTCATGGATGGAGAGATCACCAGGATACCAATCCTATTCTCAAGTGGCCCGTAGGTATGACCTAGTACAGCAAAGTAAAAGTGAAGGTCAAGGTCAATGAAGGGAAGGTTTCCCACCAAGGGGAAGCCTCGAGGGCTTGGTGGCGATGAGGGCTTCCCCTTTTGTTTTGCTTCTATTTTCTCCCCGTCCCCCTATTGCTGTGAATTGTAATGACACATAAAACCAAGTGATTGTGTTTCAATTTGATTCCCATTAGTCATCAAATGCTAAAGATTAGCACCTAATTATCTTTTCTGATCATCATCAAACTTAATCTCAATCTTTCTTTTTTTTTTTAAATAATCAGATAATTAAAAGAAAGAAAAAGAAAATAAATCATAAAATAAAAAAATGATAAATATGAATAAAAATCCCTGCAACTGAGCTTGGATTAGTCTCAATTGACAAAGAATCCCGGACAAAATGGGGTGTCTAAAGCTGCCCCTCTTTGCACATTTTTTGTGAAACAGAAATTATGCAAAGACGTAGACACCCCTTCAAGACTCAACTGATTTTTTTTTGTTTTTTTACCTTTTTTTTTTGCTTTTTTTTTTAAAAAAATTTTGATCAAAGCTCCTCTAAGCATAGGCTCAATGATTTTAAGAAACATAAACAAAGCTTCTCTAAATAGAGGCAACTTTTTTTTTGTTTTTTGTTTGTCCATTTTTTTTCCTTTTTTGCTTTTTTTTTTTTTTTAAAATTTGATCAAAACTCCTCTAAACAGAGGCTTAATGATTTTGAGAAACATAAACAAAGCTCCTCTAAATACAGGTAACTTTTTTTTTTGTTTTTTTATTTTTTATTTTTTTTTATCAAAGCTCCTCTAAACAGAGGCTTAACGACTTTGGAAAGTAAATTGCTCCTCTAAACAGAGGCACCATGACTTTTGGAAAGTAAATTGCTCATCTAAACAGAGGCACCGTGACTTTGAAAAAGTAAATTGCTCCTCTAAACAGAGGCACCACAACTTTGAAAAAGTAAATTGCTCCTCTAAACAGAGGCACCATGACTTTGAAAAAGTAAATTGCTTATCTAAACAGAGGCACCATGACTTTTGGAAAGTAAATTGCTCCTCTAAACAGAGGCACCACGACTTTGAAAAGTAAATTGCTCCTCTAAACAGAGGTAACGAAACTTTGAAAAATAAATGGCTCCTTGAAAATCATGTCCAAAAGAGTTATAGATCGTGATTGAAGAAATTTTGTAATGGAAACTGAAAGATTCACAATTTGAGTTCACATTAATAGGTTCAGATTCACAAGAACCTTCCAACTTCGTAAGAATTTACTGAAATTTGATTCTCAAAATTTCAGTTTCATTCAAATTTGCAAGATCTCAAGATTTGCATTTGCAACTTGCAAGACTCGCATCAAAGATCCTCATTTGAATTTTGGAGGCTCACATCCAAAAGTTCAAGGCTTTTCAAAGGTTCTCATTTGGCAAACTTGGAATTCATATCCAAAAATCTAAAGCTTTTCATTTGAATTTTGGAAATTCACATCCAAGAATTCAAAGCTTTTCATTTGAGTTCAAAGGCTTACATGCAATAAAACTTAGAGTTTCACATCTAAGTTCAAAGGCTCTCATTTGAAACATTAGAAGTTCATATCCAAAGGGTTGAAGCTTTGTATTTTGAAGATTCACATCCAAAAGTTCAAAACTTTTCATTTGTTCGAAGATTCACATTCGACGAATTTTAGGGTTTCACTCCTCAAAGACTCTCATTTGAGTTCTCAAAAATTCTCATCAAAATATTCACAATTTGTTTTTCAAGTGACTCAAAATTTTGCATGAATGAATGTCATGACCAAATATGCACATGCCTTCTTAATGATGCAAATGCGGCAACCTATATTCTCATAGTGCCATGCATGTTTAAACAAAGTTTAATTCATCAAATTATGTGCATGTACTATTCAAGCAATGATGTCACCATGATGCATGTAATGCAGATGTCAATGTAACAAAATTCTAAATAATTGTGGAATATGATCCTCAATACCCTACCATCTCACATTATCCCTTGTTCAGTTTCTCAATACTTTGGAATAAGCTTCATTAATCGATCATCACTTGACCATCATTCAATGAACTTCTCAGCACTAACAAATTTCAAAACAAGTTTCATTCACCATCACTGGGTCATTACTCATAGGTGTCTCAGCATTAACCAATCCAAAACAAACTTTGTCCACTGATTGTTCTGATCATTCAATCATAACTTGCAAGTCATATCGACCAATTCATCATTGTACTCATCACTTGGTTATACCACTTTTCAAGATTTGCCCCATCATATTCTCCATTTAATCACATTATATATCTTTTCAAATAATCTCTTTTAGGTTTCTACCATTTCTTCATTTTGTTACCACCATCATCTTAGATTTCTTTTCAAATGAATGCAAGATTCTTTTAAACACATATTCATTCATTCATTATCATTTCAAATCTTGACAAATACAATGCAATGAAGCATTTTTTCAATTCATTCTAGGGGTGTAATAATAAGAGAACACAAGGTGAATTATGGTAAAGATAATCAATGAAGATCTATTTTTGTACAAAACAAATGGGAAAGGAAATAAATTGGATACAGGTCATTGGGATGGATGGTATGTCTAAATGATGAATATTCAGACAAATCTTAACATTAATCTAGGATTCTTTTTCAAAAACTTATTCCATTTACTGTTGAAGTCATCTTGAGCTTGGTGAACTTTGCCTCAGTTTTTGAGGGATCTTCATATGTCTTTGATCTTCCATTCATGTGAACCATTTGACCTGAATCTTTTTCTACCAAAAATCACCCTTTCAAGTTTTCAATTTGAATCTCTTTTTTCATTTTCTCATTTTTTTCTTCTTTTTTTCTTTTTTTTTCTTTTTTTATATATTTTTTTATCATCTTTTTTTTCTTTTTTCTCATTTTTCATCCATTGTTGATATCTTTCATACATCAAACTTTACAGCAATGTAGCATGATTCCATTGCTTCATCATGAGCATACCTTCGCTCAACATATGATCATTCAAGTTGAGTATTCACATTTGATCCAAATAGACTTTTCAAGGTTGTAATGTAGGCCAAGGTGAAGGGTCATAAAAAAAATAGACATAATAGGCTCAAAACATGTATTAAAAGGGTTCAAAACCAAAGGATCATTTGATACAACTTGGCATTTTGCCCTCACATCGTTTCACGATTTTTTTTTCTTCACACAAAGGATTCTCATTACTTTACCCCAAATCATATGTGGCATTTATTTTTCTTTTGCTTTTCTTTCTCTTTCCATCTTTGAGACCTTTTGTGGTATTTTTTTTTTCAAAAATTACCCTCCAATGTAGAGGGTGATCCTTGGTTGGGGTTCTTCAGAAAAAAAATCATGATAGGCTCAAAAGGGTAGCAATGAATGATTTTTCGAATGATAAAAAAAAGATGGCCATTTTTCATTTCAATTGTGAATACCTTTCTTGAACATCATCTATTGAACAAAGCTCATGAATCTGTATAAAAGATTGCACATCTTCAAGCCATATCTATTTCACCTCCGGTAACAGCTTACTTTTTGCTCAAATCATCTTCTCATATTAATGTGAATGAGTTCTCAAAATTAAATTCCAGAATTAGTGTTATCATTGTCTAAATATTCATCATCCGAAATTTGAGAATGAGAATGTGAAGTTATGAAAGGTAACAGGACATGGAATAATGGTCGAGTGAAAGAGAAAATGTAATGAAATGCATTAACTTGCCCTTATTAAGATGATAACAAGTGAAATCATATTGCAGAAAAGAAATCTTAACATTACTTTAAAAGAACTCTTAGAATGACAAGTGGCATTCAACCAGTTTTAACATCCTCTTTAAAATCATGCCCCTGGGCAACCAGGTGAAGGATTTTTATCTCATCCCATTAATTCATTGTGACTCTTCATATTCTTGATCCTCAAACAAAATGATTGGGCTTTTTCTGTCGAGTTCTAAAGATACAGGCTTGACCATTTGAGCGATTGCTTCCATTATCATGCTCCCTGTTGTATTGCTTCTGGTAAAGGCAATCTTGTCAACATTGGGATGATGTGCCAAAGGAATCGCAACTTTCAGGCCCAATCCAGTCAGAATATTCAAGACATCTGGAGGAAAACCAACCTTACTACATACATTAGCCAGCTCCAAACAGGTGATAGGTACCAACCCGAAAGGCTTCAGTATTGCAACACAATCTTTTGCTTTGCATCTAAACCTTCAGTAAGGTATGTATAGTACTCAAAACATCCAGCAACATCATCAATGTCCCAAGTTGCTTCATCAAGTAGTTTCCCGTAATCAATTGCTCAAGCTTTGCTAATTCAGATTTTCTCTCTGTTATCTTAGGAACGATGGCCCGTAAATACTTGGTACGAACAGTGCCAGAAGTTGAAGCTCATTCCATCATTGATTAATCGTTGCACCTCATGCTTTAAAGGAGTGTAATTTTCAGTGCAATGGCCAAAAATTTTATAGCGGTAGTCATAATGAGCTGTAGGATCATACCACTTAGGATGAGGTGGTTTAAGAGGGTCCACATGGCTTGGGGGCAATCAGGTGGCTATTATAGAGCTCTCAGTATAACTCTATATAAGTCATGAGGATTGGATCAAATACAAGTTTTTCTCAAATAGTCCATTGCTCTCGTGAACCATTTTTCAAGCTAATAGGATGAATTTAGGGTCTTGCAAGAGTTTGACTGTTAAGGCTGTATATGAGAGCATGGGGGATAAAAATGGGCTAGTATATGGATGAATTAGATGGTTGTGAGGGCTAGTTGGTATGGATAAGATGAAGCATTATTCACAGTATGATAGTATGGAGAGTAATTTGAGGGTAGATAGGGTTGATATCCCCTGAACTATCTGTCAAAGCCTACAGCTTGAGCTTCGGTCTCTTTTTTTTTGGGTGTCTTCTTGGTTTCTTCTCATTTCAGCTTGCCATTCTCAATGATTTCACCTGGCATTCCCTATCATCTTTTCATAATAGAGGGATTTCAAAGTACTAACAAGCAATATGGTGGTCTCATTTTCAATCAAAAAAAGTTGCACTTGAGAAGCAATATCCCTTCACCTTTAGGCATATTTTTTTTGAATGATTCAGTTGCTTTCTTATTCATATTCTGTAAAGAAAGATGATCAAGGACCAAGTTTATTATATACTGGTATCGACTAATGAAAGTATAAGCCATATCGCTCCAAGAAGCAATATGATTCCTGTCCAACTAGACATACCACCTAGCAGTAGAGCGAGTGAGGCTGTCTTAGAATGCATGCATCAAAAGCTTTTCATTATTGGCATGGGCAGTCACTTTTCGACAATACATAGTAATGTGAAATTTTGGACACTTTGTACCATCGTATTTCTCGAACTTCAGCACCTTGAATTTTGGAAGAATAACCACAGCAGGAACTAAACAGGGCCCAGCAACATCAACTGAGCTATAAAAACTAACTCCCTCCACTGCTCGCAGCGTTTTCTCTAACATGTTCATCTTTTGTTCAGCTTTTGAGGCTTCTAAAGCCCTCTTCTCCTTAGGCCTCAACTTTTCTTCTAGATCATCCAAATTAGGGATTGATATTGGTTCTACTGGCTTTTCAATAAAGACAAGAATTGTCCTTAATTTAAAGTTGATGGCATTCTGGGATATGTGTACCCTACAGGATAGGTGAACCGCTGTGGTAGTAGACCTTGTACAGATTAGGCTTGATGTAGCTCGAAACTAGAAAGGCACAATGGGTCATCCTCCTCCATTTGGCTAGCATTCTCCTCTATTGCCTTCCCCTTGGTTAGCTTGTTCAAAGCCTCTAATATCTTATTCAACTCTTCTTCTAACTTCTCTTGAGCTTTCTCTAATCTCTCAATTGGAATTTTTTGTTCCATTTGCCTGGCTCGAGCTCTTGTGTTGTATTGATGAGTGGAGTTACTTGGTGGAGCTATCCTTGAACCTTTAGCACCATAACTTTGATTAAAAATGCTATGCTATGCTTTATGTATGATGCTTTGATGCATGAATGAAATGTACATTTTTCTAAATGAAATCTAATATGAAATGGATGCAAATGATTGTGTTAAAATATGATCATGAAAATAATACAGATGCATACAATCAGACAAACAACATAGTTAGTTCTATGGATAAAATGAAAGTGATGCTGATGCATAATGTTACATATGACAATGAAAATGATACACAAAGTTAAACAATCAAAATGATTAGATAAACACCCTTTTCGTGTCTTAATTTCAGGGTATATCTATCATTGGATAGAAATGACTCTATCCTAGGTTTAGGCACTCTTAAGGTTTACTATATGCGGTTTTAAGGTCAAAGTCTAAAGGTTCCCAAATTGCTCCTTACATCCTTGTCCATCATAGACTAGTAAGGCACCCTAATCCTCACCCATTACAAGCTACAAGCGGAAAAGGTTCAATTTGAGTGGGAGTATTTCGCTAGCCACTGCGGAGGCATTAGACCTCACGAAAGCAATAGGTACTTTACTCCTTCCTAGAGGGACGGAGCTCGGGTGTAGAGCTCATGTTATGCACATGCATATGAATGACATAATTAACAAGGTAAATAAACATGAATGAATAATAACACATATATACAAAAAGGTTCAATTTTATTAGGCTTTTGGATAACACAAATTATTTGCTGGCCTGACTCTCAAAGTCTCCAGTGGAGTCGCCAAGCTGTCATAACGTCTAGATCTGGGGATCTATCGCTAGACATTGACTTTTAGGGAGTCACCACCAATCTTTTTTATCAAGGTACGATTGGCCACCTAAAGAATCTGTCATTTCAGGGAACACCTAAGTTTAAGGGCCCCTAAAAGAATAGGTTCAGGTCTACTAACCAGAGCAGAGTTCGAGAGTTCGGTTACGTGTGAGGAAGGTTATAACACCTTCACAATGCCCATCAAAAGATGGTACCAGCATAATTTTGTATTATCTGATAAGCCTTAAAATTTTACCAAGTAATTAACTATTGAAAATTATTCTCAATTGACTCTAATACTTTTAGTAGAAATTGAAAAAATTCCCTCACCTCAGGAGTATGTAAAAAAATTACTGTTTCACTTGCAGAGGCTCAATCGTCGGATTATTTAACATTAAAAAAAATAGAAAGGAAGAAAAGAATGATTGTTCTTGTGTAGGGAAAATTGATACTTTCAACTTTTTTCCAAAATATTTTTTTTTTGTGAAAAGCTTATTTTCAAGGAAAATTGATACTTTCAACTTTTTCTCAAAAAAAACCTTTTCTGAAAATTTAATTTTAAGGAAAATTGATACTTTCAATATTTTTCCAAAAATATTTTTAGAAAACTTATTTTCAAGAAAAATTGGCATTCACGGTGAGACAAATGGAGCCTGAAAGAGTAGGGGTGAAGATGTATGAAATTGGGCACTTGGTTTTGAATGCTCGTATGAATAACCTGAAAGTTGGCTAGTTGAGAGATTTGCTTGAAGAACCCCAAGATTAACACCAATTCCCTGTCTCATGTTCACGTCATTTATATCATCCATTTCATGCAGCTGCTTTTGTTGCTGTTGCTGTTGCTTTCATGTCATTTATATCATCCATTTCATGCAGCTGCTTTTGTTGCGTTCTGTAGTTGCAGTAGCCGCAGCATCTGAAGCAATTGAAACTGTTGTTTGTACATTTGTGACTGCAGCATTTGCTGTTCCTGTTGTTGTTTCATATGCTGGTGCTGAAGCATGTTGGAATTTGAAGGATTATGTTGTAAAGGTCCTGCAGCAGCCTGCTGCATTGAGCCTAGGGCATTACGTTGTCCTGCATCCAAATTGGAACTGCGCTGCAGTAAATTTAACATGGTCTACTATGCTGTTGCAACCCCAGCTAAGGAAGACGCAGAATTATGCTGCAAACTTGTCATGTTCTTCGGCTGCATTGTTGGAACAAAACCCTGTAAATTCGTTGACTGTAACTAAGGGTTCATTTGATTATCATTAGACTGTGTCTGATTAATTTGAGGTTGTTGCTGCGGCATGTAATGCACATGAGGCGGAGAAAGCTGTCCTTGCTATAGTGCTAAGACTGCCTTCCTTGGCCTATTGGTATTTAAAAAATTTACTATCTGCTTCTCATACAAACTCAACTTATCCTTGAAAGTGGGTGCGATACTGGCTTTGGGAACTGATAAGAAAGATATAATGTGCTCCAGCATGATCTTGAACAATTTCAACTTTTCAAGCTGCTCTGACTTTGGCTGCTGTGGAAGAGAATCATGCTGCCGCAACTTGGCAGCAATTTTTTGGTACATCTCATTTAATTCAGGAAAGTATGTCTCTTTCATGGCCTTGATCTTCTGATAGACCTCTTCTTGCTAATCACCCCCATTTGCATGTCCTGATTGAGCTGTGGAATTTGATGATGTCTCTGGAACAGCTCTGATGCGTGAATCCTTGGCTGCATATTTTGGTGTAATTGATTGGGCTGCTGTTGCAAACCCAATTGTTGCTGCAGCTGAGTAGACTGTAATTGCATCTGTGACATCAGTTGCTGTCTTTCGCATCACCCAATCTGTTCTCCCAAGGCATTCATGGATGCTTTGTAGCAAGGATTCCAAGCTCTGAGATGCAATTGCTCCCACCTGTGACAAACTCGCCATTACCGGCAAAAGGGAAACCTTAGCCATAAAATTTTGATTATTTAACAGCTTGTAGATCCTTGGACACAGCTTCTGAAAAACAGCCAAAGGAGGATCAGTTGCACATTCCACCATCTTAGCCATACACGTTGCTGCACCAGATTGCACCCCGCGTCAGTGACTCGACTTTGTACCATGACTTGCACACCAATGAGGCAGCGTTTCGGTCCCACCTCAACGTAACAAAGTGGAGCGCATTTTCCAACATGTTCTCCAGAACCTGGTCCAGGTACGACGGTTGGAACTTCGGGTGACCCACCATCCAAGCAGCTACTAGCTGGAGCTCTTCTTGAAGCAACTTGCCCATTTCTGGAAGCACTAAATGCGGGGATGGAAGCACCAAATGCGGGGAAAATCCAATCATCAGACATTTCAGATCTCTAAGAAGGTCCTCTTCCCCTTAAACCTAGAGCAATTCTATCAGATTGGACAAATCTTGGTTTTTAAACACTCATCGGGTCATGGTTGGAGAGATCACCAGGATACCAATCCTACTCTCAAGTGGCCCGTAGGTATGAGCTAGTACAGCAAAGTAAAAGTGAAGGTCAAGGTCAATGAAGGGAAGGTTTCCCACCAAAGGGAAGCCTCGAGGGCTTGGTGGCGATGGGGGCTTCCCCTTTTGTTTTGCTTCTGTTTTCTCCCCGTCCCCCTATTGCTGTGAATTGTAATGACACATAAAACCAAGTGATTGTGTTTTAGTTTGATTCCCATTAGTCATCAAATGCTAAAGATTAGCACCTAATTATCTTTTCTAATCATCATCAAACTTAATCTCAATCTTTCTTCTTTTTTTTTTAAATAATCAGATAATCAAAAGAAAGAAAAAGAAAATAAATCATAAAATAAAAAAAATGATAAATATGAATAAAAATCCCTGCAACTGAGCTTGGATTAGTCTCAATTGACAAAGAATCTCGGACAAAATGGGATGTCTACATATAATATCAATATATTTATAATTATGTATTAATTTTATAATTTTAATATAAATTATAAATTTCTATTAATAGTTATATAAATTTATGAATAAGTTATATAATTATTTGGTTAAAAATATTACTAATTTAATAATATTTCAAAAATTAATAAGTAAGAGATTTAAAAAATAAATTTGCTTGTAGAACTAGTTCAAATAGTTAAAATGATCAGAATAATTATCTATTTTAGTAACAATAATTTATTAATTAAACAAATATTTATATAATTAAACGAATTAAATTATATTATAAACAAATGCTCTATATTGTGATATAATAATATAGAATATATTATTTTTTATTATCTTTAAAACTATTTAATTATAACTAAAGAGTTAAATTTATTATTTGTAGTAAATAATTTTTAAAAATATATTATCTATATTATAATAAAATTATATTATAACTAATTAATATACAAATTACAAATAATAATATCAATATTAGGTATAATTAGTCAAATAAATAATTGTCTATTATCTATTTCAAATAATTTAAATAATAACTTATTATTATATCGATTATTATATCATTATTCATAACATTCTTAATTAAATAATAAAAAATTTAAATGGTGATAATTGTTGCAATTATGAAATAATTTATTATTAATAATAACACTAATTTATTACCTTTTGTTTAAATATTTTTTAATAAATTAATACTAATTTACAATTTTAATAATAATTATATATTATGAATAGTTACTTTATAATTATAAATAAGTATATATTTATATAATTTATTAATATTTCTAAAGTTAAATTATTAAATTATTAAATTTAAATATATTATTATTAAAAATTATATTAATATAACATAATTTGTTAAAGTATGTATTAATTTTATAATTAATTCAATTATAAATTATGATAATATTAATAAGTTAAATTAATATATAAAATAATTAATTATTATAATGTTATATTTATTATAACATTATATAAATATCCAATATTTATTTATATAAAATTATAATTATATTATTGTAATTTAAATTAAATTATATAGTATTAATTTAAATTATTAATATTATTAGTTAATATAAATATTATATATTATAATATTTAAACATATATTTATAATATAAAAATTAAAATATAATATATCTATATACTAATAATTGAATTATTAATAATTGATACAATTTTTAATAGAAACTTAAATTAGAATAATATTCAAATAGTTATATAAATATTTAACAATTAACAATTTCAAAAATTAATAAGTAAGAGTTTAAAAAATGAATCTATTTACTGAATCAGTTTAAATAATTATGACTATTTGAATAATTCTATACTTCATATCATTATAACCTTTTTGTCATAAAATAATTATTTCTATTCATACAAGCTTATTCAAAATAAAACAACATGAATCTAATAATATTCAAAAAATTATTAACTAAGGGATTTAAAAAATAAATTTATTTGCTGAACCAATTCAAATAGTTAAGACTATATGAACAATTATCTAATTCAAATCGTTATGACCTTTGTCTTGTCATAAAACAATTTTCTCAATTCATACTAGCTTATTTGAAATAAAATAAAATGAATTTGTTAATAGTTCAAAATTTAATAAATAAGAGATTTAAAAAATAATTTTGTTTGCCTAACCAATTCAAAAAATTATACTATTTGAACAATTATATATTTTAAAGTATTATTACTTTTTGTTTTGTCATAAAACAAATATTTTTGCTCATATGAGTTTATTCAAAATAAAGTAATACTAATCTATTAATATTTCAAAAATTAATAAGTGATTTAAAATAATTAATTATAATTAAATTATTATATTAATTATAATCGATAATTATAACAATAAATTTGAATTAATTATCTTTAATTATTATTTATAAATAATAATAATTATTATTTTATGTCATTAAAACAAAATTGGTTTATATTATGTTAATAATTAATAATTTATAAAATAAGTTATAATTATTTAACATATTTATTTCACTATTATTAATAGATTATTATATATAAGTTATAAATTTAATTATAATTATAATTAAATTATATATTATTTTTTATTAATTTATTATTATTGTATTAACTATACAATTGTTAATTATTATATTATTATATAATAAATTAATTAATCATTATACAATTTATTTTAAAATACTTTATAAACTATATCAAATATTAATTATAATTAATTTTATAAAACAATTGTTAATTATTAATATCATTATATTTATTAAGTTATATATAATAATAAATTTATATAATCTCATATTATGGTAATAATATTATTAAATTATTATAATTTATGATTATATTTGAATAATTTCTAATATTAATAAATTAATATTATTTATAATTTATAATATACTATTTGAACAATAGTATAATTAATAATAATATATAATTCAATATATTTTCAAGACTTAATATTAATTAGTAATATTAATAGTATATTAATTCAAATATAATTTAAATAATAATTAATCATATATATAAATTTAATATTAATAATATTTTAAAATAATATTCCAAAAATTAAAGAGCAACATAATAGAAACTATTGTTTTAACATAATCTAAAATTATTATAATATATAACATTATAATATATATAATAATTTTATAAAATAACTTAATACTATTTTTATAATATTATAATAACTATAAATAATAAATAATATTATTATTTATTATATAATTGTAATAATATTATATATTATAAATCTAATAATATATATAATTTGTTTTATTAATTATTTAAATATATAATTATCAATATATAATTTTTATATTAAATTATTCTATTAATAATTAATTTATTTTATTAATAATTAATTTATTTAAATAAATTATAGAGATATACTAATAAATTAATTAAAATTAATTATTAATATTAAATAAATATTAATTATAATATATAATTATATTATATTATATATAAACTATCAGCATATTAATCATGTATTTAAATGATTTGCATAATTCAAATATTATAATTATTAATAAAATAATATTTATGGTATATATATTATATCAATTTAATTCAATAAAATTAAATATAATTTTAATATTTTAATATTTATATTATAATAATGATGTTAAAATATTGTAACTATAAATTTATTATAGAAATTAAATATTTAATTTTTAAATTAAACAAATTTAAACTTAAATTAGAAAATATTCAAATAGTTATGAATATTTGAATTATAAGATTTCAAATATAAAAAATTAATAACTAAGAGATTTAAAAGGTAATATTTTTCTAATTATTTAGCTGTTGTTTTATGACAACTCAATTAAAAAACTTTTAATAAGTTTAAATTACAAAAGGTACGATTCAAATTTATTAACAAACTATTAATTTAGTACGAATTGAAATAAATAAATGTTCAAATTGTTATAACTAATTGAACTAGTTATCCATAATAATTCAATTTATATATTAGTTATAAATTTATTGTTCATATATTATTATATAACAAATTATTCAATTACTTTATTTATTTAAATATAATTATATATTAAGTATAAATTATTAAATTATTATATAATTTAACTATATAAATATTTATGTTTTACAACAAAATAAAAGGTCATAATGATTTAAAATAGATAATCATTCATATAGTCTCAACTATTTAAACTAGTTCAGTAATTAGATTAATATATTATTTAAATTAATAACAATAAGTTTATTAGTTATATAGGTATTTATAATTAATACTATATAAAATAAAATAATTATTTATAATATATTGAGTCAATATATCATTCTAGTATAATAATATCTAATTTATTAGTTAAATTAATTTAATATTTTATTTAAATATTATTAATACTATTATTAATATGAATAATTATATATTCATATTATTACAAATAATAGAATTAATAATATTAATATTTTTGTTCATACTAGCCCATTCGAAATAAAATGATTTAATTACTTATTAATTCTAATAATTAGCTTAATTATATATTAGATAATTATTATAACTAATATATCATAATTTAATTAAATTTATTATAATTTAATTACTTATACCAAATTATTACGTATAACTAAATATATAATTATGATATATTATACTACATACGTTTTAATTATTAATATTTAATAATTTG
The DNA here is from genome assembly GCF_047325235.1 of Durio zibethinus. Taxonomy (NCBI): domain Eukaryota; kingdom Viridiplantae; phylum Streptophyta; class Magnoliopsida; order Malvales; family Malvaceae; genus Durio; species Durio zibethinus. The sequence goes on from NC_143178.1 coordinate 16,814,724, forward strand.
TTTAATATTAATATATAATTAATATTTATATTAATATTTATCTAATAGCTTAATTTTATTATAAATAATTAATTATAATTAAATATAATAATTAATATTATAATTAATAAATATTAAAATTATTAATATATGAATATTAATATATAAATAATATAGGTTGATACCCCATGACTATTTTTCCTTAATTGCGAATTGATTTTGCATATGATTGCATTCCACCATAAATTCATCATTAGAGTCGGTTTGAATATCTACTAATGCAAAAATATATGACAAAAGTAGAAAGCCATGAGCTCTTGTTAATGTGGATGCAAATGACGATGGTGGATAACTGTTTTTGGTTTATAGCTACTGTAGAGAAAAAATAAAAGTAGTGGGTTTTGAGAAAATTTTAATGAAAGCTATGGCGGATTTAAATGATTATATTATAACTAATATAATTATAATAGTTATAATAAATAATTTATATATTTTATTTTATTTTTAATTTATTTTGCTTAACTATTGAGCATATAAGTTAAGCAAAAAATTTGTTATTAAAATAATATATTTATTTAATATATATACATTAATATAATTATATGATAAAATACTAAATTATATAATAATACTATATAATAAAATTTTTAAATATATTTAAAACTAATTTTAAAATAGAGATTATAAAAAGTTAATAATATTATGATTAATTAGTAGTTTAATTAAATAATTTAATTAATATTTTATGAGTAACAATATTTATTAATAAGTAAATTCTAAATAATAATTTTAACCTTTATTTAAATTAATTTAAATAATATTATTATTTAATAATAATTTAAGTATAATATAATTAATAAAATTATATTATATTAGATAATATTATTAATTAAATTGTTTTATTTAATAAATAATATTAATATTAATAATTACTATATATAAAAATAATAAATATATCTTATATATTTAATAGTTATTATTATAACTTATAATTTATAATTTAATATAAACTCCAAGACATTTATTATAAATATAATTTTTTAAATAGATTATAATATAATTATTGAAAACAATTATATCTATAAATTCTAATTATTATAATATTAATTTTTTACTATAATATTAATAATTAATATATTACAGATTAAACAATTTATAATATTAAATATTAAATTAGTATTTTCATATAAATAAATTATTATTATTATTATTATATCTAATAAATTAATTATTATTTAAATAATTAGGATAGATTAAATTAAAATTAAAATTATATATTATTAAAATTATAACAAATACTATTTTAATATTTTGATATATTTTAATAAATAGTTAATTATATACAATATTTTATATAATTATATAAATTAGTTAATAAATTTATTAATTGATTATATTAAATATTAAAATTCACATATAAGCATATGTTATATATACTAAATTAATATTAATTCTATTCATACAGAATAATTATTCAAACCAATTATTAATTATTAATAAATAAATAATAATATTAATATTATAGATAAATTATAATAGTTTATAATATAAGCAAAATTATATAATACCCTACATATATATTACTACGTATTAATCACAAAACAATTGTGATTATACTTTAAATTCAATTACTTAATAGGTTAAATTTACTTAATTAACCTAAATTTATTAAAATTTATTACAATAAATAATTAATAAATATCTTATTATAAATTTTAATTGAATTATTATTTAATCTAATATTTAGATTATAATTAAATTTGGTTTAATTGGTCAATTATCATTATATATATAATGATATATACAAATTATTATAATTAATATTTATATAACTATTAAATATTAAATTTATAATAAATATTACTATATATACAATTAGTAATATTATTAGTTATACTAATTAAGTTAAGATTAATAATATAAATAATTATAATTATTAATTAATTATTTAAATATTTGAATTTAAAATATTAGTATAATTATTAAATCAAATATTATAAATTATAATATATATTATTCAAATTATTTTATTGTCCTAATAGTAATTATAACTATAGTTCATCTTATATAAACTATATAATTAATATAGTTATTAAATAAATTATATAAAATGTTATATTAAAACTAGAAATATTAAATAAAGATTATACTTTGTTGTAACGAAGTATTTAAATAAACTATTATAATATTATATAATAATAATTATGACCTTTTGAAATAAATATTTTTTATTTATATTAAAATAATAAAATAGGCATAATCTGAATAATATAATATTTGATTATTAATAATATTTATGATTTTATTAGTATAATAATAATAATATTATTATAATTTATAGTAATTTATAAATAATATTGTAATAATTAGTATTTGTAATAATTACTAGTTATATATAATTGAAAATATTATATCAATTAATATAAGCTTATTAAAATAAAATAATACTAATTTATTATTAATATTGTATATAATTATAAAATCAGTTATTTAAAATATTAATTATTTTAAAATCAGTTATAAAATCAGTTATTTATAATTATTCTCTCAGTTGTTAATTTTTAAAATATTATTAGATTAGTATTATTTAATTTCGAATAAGCTTCTATGAACAAAAATATGAAATAATTATTAAATAATATAATAATTATTAATTTATAGTATTAAATTACATTATAATTTATTTATTTAGTATAAATATTAATATATTATAATTATTATTAAATTAATTAAAAATATTATAATATTACTAACTTATAATTATATTATAGTTATTATTTTATAAATTAATATACCTTATTTATAATTATTTATTATTTAAATAAATATTATAATCTTATAATATATAATTGATATATTAATTTATTAATTTATTAATTTATAATTATAAGTAATAAATTATATAATAATTTAATTATTATATTAATTATTAAAAAAATTGATGTAATAATTAATTATTCTTAATAATAATATAAATATATAAATATCAATTTATTACATTATAAATAAAAGGTTTAGTTTTACAATAAATTAAATAATTATTAATATTATAACTATTAATTTATAGTATTAATTAAAATAATTAATATTGATAGATAAATAAATATAATAATTATTATATAATAAATAGATTAATATATAATAATTATTTATATTATGAAATAATACAAATTAATTTATATTTAATATTAAAAATAAATATTAATAATAATTACGATAATTATAATATTATAATAAAATAGTTATTTTATTTTGGATAAATTTATTAGTAATTATAATAGAAATTACTAATAAAGTTATTAATATTACAAAAATATTAATTATTTTTAGTTTAATAATTTAAACTTATATTATATTAATTGAATTAAATATTAACAGTAATTATTAATACTTATTATTAATAAGTAATATAAATAAATTAACTATTAGCTTAATAAATTAGAATAATTTTAAAATTCATTATTATTAAAGAGAATATTAAAAACTATTTGAATGTTTTGTAACTAATATTATTATAATTATTATAATATTTGGATAATTTATTCATATAATTGATAATTATTAAATAACTAATATTTAAATGTTCAATTAGCTTAAATAATTAATATTTAATTAAAATAAATTTAAAGTACTTAATTTATATTTTAATTTATATTAATAGTTAATATTATTAACATAATGATTAATATTATTACGATAATTATATAATATTATTATATATTAAATATTTATTATAATATAATAAATATTATATAATTATATAATAATATTAATTTTATTAAACAATTGAATAATAGTTATGTATAATTTATCAAACCAATATTTGGATAATTAATAATATTAATTAATTAATATTCTATTGTATTAAATAATTAATAAGAATTTATTTAATATATTAAATAAATTAAGTATTTATTTAATTAACTATTATTATTTAATAGTTATACAAATAACTATACAAAAATAATTTTATTATACAAATATTATATAATTATAATATATAATAATTAATATAAATTTTTATAAAATATTAATCTTAAACAATATATTTAAAGTAATATTAATTATTAACTATTTAATTAATATATTTAAAGTATAAATCAAATAACAAAACTATATTAAATTATTTATTTATTTAAATTATAATTAAAATGTATATACTTATTATATAATATATTAATTATTACAAATATTTTTATTTGTAATGAATAAATATATTTATTAATTAATTATATACAATTAAGATATTTATACACAAAATATAAAATAACAAAAATTATGAAATAAATTTTTGTTTACAAATAATAAAATAATATCAATATTATTTAATGTTAAAAAATTAGAAATAGATATAATAAATGCTCATAAGCAATTTTATTTATTATCAATTTTAAATTATTTTAATTTATGATATTAATTATAATTATAAACATATAATATTATTATATTAGTAATTATATAATTATTATTAATAATATTTCATTAATATACTATAAAATTAATGAATATTAAAATTAATTATCGGTAATAATAATATATCAATATTACAATAATTATAATAATATATAATAATAACAATATTTAATAATATTAATTTAATTTAATTAATAATATTTAGTCTTCATTTATAAATATAGTATAATAATATCTAATTTATTACTTAAATTAATTATAATAATATGTAAATTAAATAAAAATAATTTTTAAAATATTATTAACTATTTTAAATAATTTTTACTATTATAAACAACAATTATATATTATTTATTTCAATTAATATATAGTATTATATAATTAGTGAAATTAATTTAAAATTTAAGTAATAAACAATTGTTTATTTATTCTATTAATTATCTATTTTAAATAAATTAATTATTTGATAATATAATTATCAAATATTACTAATTTAATACTATATTATTCTAATCTATTATAATTATAATATTTCAAAAGGATTAAGTTATTATATTTATTATTAGAATAAGTTAATTACTAATAATTAAAATTATTTAGAATAATTTAATAATATATTTGATAAATATCCAATAATTGATAATATTGTTAAGATACAAAAGTAATAATATTTATATATCAAATAAATTAAATCTATTATATTAAACTTGTTTGATATTATATTAATTATATTAATTATTTAATTTTTAGTTATACTTATAAAAATAATTTATAAATAGTTATTAATAAGACAACTAATAAGTAAAAGATTTAAAAAATAAATCTATTTATCGAATAAATTCAAATCGTTATGACTATATGAATAATTATTTATTTCAAATTCTTATGACTTTTTTGTTTTGTCATAAAACAATTGTTTCCGTCCATACAAGCTTATTTGGATTAAAATAATATTGATTTATTAATATTTCAACAATTAATAAGTAAAAGATTTTAAAAAAATAAGTTTACCAAACAAGTTTAAATAGTCATGACTATTTGAATAATTATCTACTTCAAATCATTTTAACATTTTGTTTTGTAATAAAACAATTGTTTCAATTCATGTTAGCTTATTTCAAATAAAATAATACTAATTTATTAATATTCCAAAAATTAAAAAGTAAGAGAATTAAAAAAGTAAATATGTTTATCGAACAAGTTCAAATAGTTATAATTATCTTAATAATTATCTACTTCAAAACATTGCAACCTTTTGTTTTGTCATAAAACAATTTGTTAGCTTATTTCAAATAAAATAATATAAATTTATTAATGTTCCAAAAATTTATAAGTAAAAATTTTAAAAATAAATTTATTTCAAAATTAATGTTTCAAAACCAATTGTTTCTATTCATACAAAATTATTCATAATAAAATAATACTATTTTTTAAATTAATAAGAGATTTAAAAACTAAATCTCTTTACCGAACCAATTCAAATAGTTATAACTATTTGAACAATTATCTATCTCCAATTGTTATGATTTTTGTTTTATCCTAAAACATTAAATTTTATTAAGTAATATTACTTAACAATATAAATAATTTTGCAATAATTAATATTATCAATTTAGTTATTATTAATATTAATTTATTTATTAATTAATAAAAATGATTATTTAACTAATTTAATTTGTTTATCATTAAATTTATATAATATAATTAAATTAAATAATTTTAATTTTAATATTAAATTATTAAAATGATTTATCTATTTATTAATTATTAATTTATTTAAAAATAATAACTATATATCATAATAAAAAATACATAATAAAAATTAATAATTAATATATGGGAGCTTTTTATTGTTTAATAGATATAACAAAAATTATTAATTATAATAATTAATTTAACCTTATATATATTAATATAAATTAAATAATTAATGTAATTTATTAATTTAAAATGCTATTTCTATTAAATTTAAAATGAATTAGATTAGTATAACATATATATAATAATAAATTTCTATATTATTTTATTTATTTTAAATAATTTAACTAATTGTTTTGAAAATTATTAATTAATGATAAAATAGTCATAACTATTTATATTAGCAAATATAAAATAATTAATAATAATTAAAATTATAATTTATTAGTAATATTAATATTTAATTAAATTAATTAAATATTTAATTGATAATAATATTATATTGTATATTATTAATAAACTAATATTTATAATAATTATAAATATTGGATAAAAATAAATAATATAAATTTATTATCCTATAAATAAATTATCAATATAAAAATAATTATTTAATTATTTTTACATATTAAATATAATGTCATATATATAACAATAATAAATTATATTTATTAATAATTTATTTAAATTATTTAAAAAATAATTATTTAATAATTTATGTTAATAAATTTATTAATATATATAGTTAATTAAATATTTATTAATTAAATAAGAATGAAGTTAATTAATTAATAGCATAATAATAGTAAGACAATGTTATTAGTAAATATTTAATAGAATATTTAATTTAATTAATTAATTATATTTAATAATTCAATAATTCTTTAAGTAAATTAATTATAATTAAAGGTTATTAATAATTAAATATAAGATATTTAATTGATTATTTAAAATTGTTATATTAAAAAATATAATATTAATTATATTAATATTAAATATATTAAATTGTTAAATAATTATTGATAATATAATTAATAGTTTATAAATATAATTATAAATATTATTAGTAGTTATTTAATTATAATTAAGTATATTTTATATACTATAATTGTTTACTTTATATATTAATTGTTAATATACTTTGAGAATTAAATAATTATACTTATAAATATATTATAATTAATGAATACAAATTATTTTAATTTAATATTTATTATATTATTAATTATATTTCAATTATCTAATTTAAATTAATAATAAAGGTTCCGCATTTCACTATTAACTATTTGATATAGTTAGAATATATGAATATTATAAATCAATATCAAATATTAATTTTAATATCATGACTTAATTGATTATTCTAATTTAATATTAATTATATATTTATTTAATGTTTATTTTATTTAAATCATGAATAATTTGATTAATTAAATAAATAATTTATTTTTTAAAATTTCTTACTTATTAATTTCAAAAATATTAATAATCTAGTATTATTTTATTTCATCTAGGCTTGTATTAATTGAAATAATTATTTTATGACAAATCAAAATAATTAAATTATTCGAATAGCTATTTATTTAATCAATTAAGAAATAAACATATTTAATTTTTAAATAAATTACTGAAATAGTAAAAATTAAAAAACAAATTTAGTAACAAAATATTTAATAGATAATTATTAAATATTTTAATTAATAGATATAATATTGATATAGCTATTAACTATTTTTAATCAAGAAGCCAAAAAAATAATATATTATATAAATATACAATCTATTAAATAGATTTAATAATTAATAAATTATTTAAAATAATTGCAATCAGTAATAGCATAATAATATTAATAAGTATATAATATATTATTAATAATTAATAATACAAATTTAATAATTTTTTATAATTATTACTAAATTAATTACTAATATCTTATAATAATTACTATTTTGAATTATAATGTAATAATAATTATTATAGTATAATTATTAGTTAATATAGAGATTATAATATTAATAATTTAAATAGTCACTAATTTTATAATAATTAATAATTATAAGTATTATAATCTCTATATAACAATAATTATTAATTGTATAAATTGATATAACAAACTTGTAATTAATTTAAGTTAATTCATTTATTAACTATATAAAAGTATATAAATATAATTATATTAATTAAATTATTAATTAATAGTTATTATACAATTATATTAAAATATAATATTATTATATTTAATAATATATTAATAATTGTATTTATAGACAATTATTTGTATAAGTTAATTATGTTAATCTATGTTATAGATTAATATTATTTTTAATCAATATTATTATCAATATTATAATTATAACAAATTTAAAAAGCTACTATTATTTTATTTCAAATAATAATAATAATTTTAAAAATAGAATAATTATCTAAATTATTAATATATAAATTGATATATTATAAAATTGCTTGTTAATATCGATTATTACTAATATACAAATAATTGCTTATATAATAAAATTTAATTCTAATTATTATATAAATCAGGATTTAAATAGTTAAATGTTATATTAATATTAACAATTTTATATAATTATTAAATTAAAAATTGTCTAGAGCATATATTATAATAATTATTTAATATTGTTTGTCATTTAAATGTTCATTATACAAGTTGAATAATTAAAGTATAATATTAATTTAATATATAATTTATATAATTATATAAAGTTACTTTATTTATAGTATTAGTAATATAATATTGTTATTATATTAAAATAATTTAATAATTTCTATATTAATAACTATATTTATTATTATTAATAAGCAATTTATAATATTATTTATTAAGTTATAATCGTTAATTTACTTATAATTATATTAATATTATTATATTAATATGAATTAATATTATTATAAATAGAAATATTGAAAATAATAATTAACTTAATTAAATTAAGCATTAATTGATTTATAATAATTATTAATATATTATAAATAAATAGTTAATATTATATAATTTCATTTATAAAATTATAATTAACATTAATATATCAAATATTATTTAATATTTCAAATCAATTTATTATTATATAGTTTTAATGTATTAATTATATAGATAATTATATATATTAACATTAATTATAACATTAAAATATTATATTTTAGGAACCCTAAACAAGAAAAGAGTTTTGATTTCTTCCAATCTTCAATTACGAGTTTATCCCAACTTTAATAACCTCACAGAAACAATCCAAAACAAATCCAACCACCTAGAATTTTCCTAATTCTTTGTGTTTTTTCATTATTAAAAATAGACACCCTGGACAGATCGAGGTGTCTACAGCTGCCCCTCTTTGTACATTTCCTATGCAACAAAAATTGTACAAAGACGTAGACACCCCTCACATTCAATAATCATCCCAACGGTTCATTTTTTATGTTTTTTATTTTTTTAAGCAGACACTCAAACTGGCTAAATGACACAAAACTTCTCTAAGTAGAGGTCCAACAACTTTGAAAAATAAATAAAATGCTCATTTAAATAGAGGCTCAACAACTTTGAAAAATAAAATACACTTCCAAAAAAAGCACCACAACTTTGAAAAATAAATGCTCCTCTAAACAGAGGCACCACAACTTTGAAAAATAAAATGCTCCTCTAAACATAGGCATAACAACTTTGAAAAATAAAGGTTCATCGACTTTAATTATACTTAAAAAAAGGGATTTAAAAATTGTTATTTAAAAATTATAAAAAAATCTTTACTAATAATTTATAAATTATAGCTTATAATTTAATTTATAAGAATAATTATTATAAATTATAATGATACAATTATTGTTTTATATTCTTATTATAAATAAAAGGTTAATTAATGTGTTAACTATTATATTAATTTATAATTTTTTATAATAGCCATAAATTAAAATACGTTATAGAAAATGATAAAATAATTAGAATAATTATTAATATTAAATTATAAGTTATATAATATTTCTAATTTATTAGAATGTATACAATTTATTATATAATTTATATATTTTATAATTGTCATATAATATATTAATTATATGATATACAGTAATTTATTCATATTAAAACTACAGTATTTTTAACTTAAGATAATATAAAATGAATAAAAATGATAATCAAAATTTATTAAATATATAATAAATAATTCAATTATATATATAATTTCAAATAAATATATAATTATTCTATATAATTATAAAATTTATATAGAATAATAATTTTAAAATAGATAATTAAATTAAAGTACTTATTCATATTCTACATTGTTCTTTGCCCTCAAGTCTATTTATGAATCTAAGCAATTGATGCATTTAACTATCATAACAGGTTCGTTAAATATAATAAATTAGTCTTTAAAAAATTAAATTTCCAATCTTGAAATAACATTTAAATTCATGCAAACTTATTTAAATAGTTATCATAATGGCATGCTACTATAATCATTGTTATTTTTAATTGTTTAATGATAAACAAAGGTTTTACTCGTTATCTAAACAACTATTTATTTCAAAACATTATGACATAAAAATAACATATGAGATTCATTATTAGATTTATTAATACTAATTCATTATTAAAAATAAAAAATTTATTTTTAGTTTTCTTAGTTATTAATTTTTAGAATATTATTAGCTTAGTATTATTTTATAATTAATTATTATATTACAATTAACTATATATAATTGCATATATAATATATAAAATATTAGCTTATTAATTATATTTATATTATTATAAAAATATTAATTGAACTTATTATATTAATTTATTAATTAAAATAATAATTAAGCTATAATATTATAAATAAATATTATTATTCATTAATTATTTAAGCTATGAGTTAAATAGGTCATAATTAAATAAATAATTATATTTTAAAATTAATGATAATTATTATATATAATTAAATAATAAATAACTTGATAATAATAATAGAAAAATTAGTATTATTTATAATTATATTATATATTTTAATGAATATATGTTTATTAATTATATTTGATTAATTATCTAATAAATAATATGAATAGACAATTATTAATTATTAAATTTGCTTATAATTTAAATATTAGTAATTTGTTTTTATAACAATTTCATAAAAATAATTAATAATATAAATATATAAAATATAGATAATTATTCATATAGCCTTAACTATTTGAACTGGTTCAACAAATAAATTTATTTTTCAAATCTCTTAATTATTAATTTTCATAATATTATTAGATTAGTAGTATTTTTTTAATTAATTAATATTTATATAATATCATTATATTTATAATTATGTATTAAATTTATAATTTTAATATAAATTGTAAATTTATATTAATAGTTATATAAATTTATGAATAATTTATTTACTTAATTGGTTAAAAATATTACTATTTTAATAATATTTCAAAAATTAATAAGTAAGAGATTTAAAAAAATAAATTTGCTTGTGAACCAATTCAAATAGTTAAAATGATTTAATTTAATTATCTATTTTAGTAACAACAATTTATTAATTAAACAAAATATTTATATAATTAAACAAATTAAATTTATATTATAAACAAATGCTCTATATTATGATATATTAATATAGATATATTATATTTTTTGTTATCTTTAAAACTATTTAATTATAACTAATAATTAAATTTATTATTATACAATTATTACTACTAATTTAATAATAAAATTTATTATTTGTAGTAAATAATTTTTGAAAATATATTATCTATATTATAATAAAATAATATTATAACTAATTAATATATAGATTGCAAATAATAATATCAATATTAGGTATAATTATTCAAATAAATAATTGTCTATTATCTATTTCAAATAATTTAAATAATAGCTTATTATTTTATCATAACATTATTTATTACATTCTTAATTAAATAATAAAAATTTAAAATAGTGATAATTGTTGCAATTATGAAATAATTTATTATTAATAATAATACTAATTTATTACCTTTTGTTTAAATAGTTTTTAATAAATTAATACTAATTTACATAATTTAATAATAATTATATATTATGAATAGTTACTTTATAATTATAAATAATTATATATTTATATAATTTATTAATATTTTTAAAGTTAAATTATTAAATTTAAATATATTATTATTAAAAATTATATTAATATAATATAATTTATTAAAGTATGTATTAATTTTATAATTAATACAATTATAAATTATGATAATATAATAAGTTAAATTAATATATAAAATAATTAATTATTATAATGTTATATTTATTATAACATTATATAAATATCCAATATTTAATTTATATAAAATTATAATTATATTATTATTATTTAAATTAAATTATATATATTAATTTAAATTATTAATATTATTAGTTAATATAAATATTATATATTATAATATTTAAACATATATTTATAATATATAAATTAAGATATAATATATCTATATACAAATAATTTAATTATTAATAATTGATACAATTTTTAATAGAAACTTAAATTAGAATAATATTCAAATAGTTATATAAATATTAAACAATTAATAATTTCAAAAATTAATAAGTAAGAGTTTAAAAAATGAATCTGTTTATCGAGCTAGTTTAAATAGTTATGACTATTTAAACAATTCTATAATTCATATCATTATAACCATTTGTTTTGTCATAAAATAATTATTTCTATTCATACAAGCTTATTCAAAATAAAATAATACGAATCTAATAATATTCAAAAAATTAATAACTAAGGGAATTAAAAAATTAATTGTTTTGCCGAACCAATTCAAATAGTTAAGGCTATATGAACAATTATCTAATTCAAATTGTTATGACCTTTTTCTTGTCATAAAACAATTTTCTCAATTCATACTAGCTTATTCGAAATAAAATAAAATGAATTTGTTAATATTTCAAAAATTAATAAATAAGAGATTTAAAAAATAATTCTGTTTACCTAACCAATTCAAAAAATTATACTATTTGAACAATTATATATTTCAAATCATTATTACTTTTTGTTTTGTCATAAAACAAATGTTTTTATTCATATAAGTTTATTCAGAATAAAGTAATACTAATCTAATAATATTTCAAAAATTAATAAGTGATTTAAAATAATTAATTATAATTAAATTATTATATTAGTTATAATCGATAATTATAACAATAAATTTGAATTAATTATCTTTAATTATTATTTTATGTTATTAAAACAAAATTGGTTTATATTATGTTAATAATTAATAATTTACAAAATAAGTTATAATTATATTATCATATTTATTTCACTATTATTAAAAGATTATTATATATAAGTTATAAATTTAATTATAATTAAATTATATATTATTTTTTATTAATTTTTTATTATTGTATTAACTATATAATTGTTAATTGTTATATTATTATATAATAGATTAATTAATAGTTATAAAATTTATTTTAAAATAGTTTATGAACTATATCAAATATTAATTATAATTAATTTTATAAAACAATTGCTAATTATTAATATCATTATATTTATTAAGTTATATATAATAACAAAATTATATAATCTCATATTAAAGTAATAATATTATTATATTATTATAATTTATGATTATATTTGAATAATTTCTAATATTAATAAAATGATATTATTTATAATTTATAATATACTATTTGAACAATAGTATAATTAATAATAATATATAATTCAATATATTATCAAGACTTAGTATTAATTAGTAATATTAATAGTATATTAATTCAAATATAATTTAAATAATAATTAATCATATATATAAATTTAATATTATTAATATTTTAAAATAATATTCCAAAAATTAAAGAGTAACAGAATAGAAACTATTGTTTTAACATAATATAAAATTATTATAATATATAACATTATAATATATATATATATATAATAATTTTATAGGATAACTTAATACTATTTTTATAACATTATAATAACTATAAATAATAAATAATATTATTATTTGTTATATAATTATAATAATATTATATATTATGAATCTAATAATATATATAATTTGTTTTATTAATTATTTAAATATATAATTATTAATATATAATTTTTATATTAAATTATTTTATTAATAATTTATTTATTTAAATAAATTATAGAGATATACTAATAAATTAATTAAAATTAATTATAAATATTAATTATAATATATTATTATATTATATTATATATAAATTGTTAGCATATTAATCATGTATTTAAATGATTTGCATAATTTAAATATTATAATTATTAATAAAATAATATTTATGGTATATATATTATATCAATTTAATTCAATAAAATTAAATATTATTTTAATATTTTAATATTTATATTATAATAGTGATGTTAAAATATTGTAACTATAAATTTATTATAGAAATTAAATATTTAATTTTTAAATTAAACAAATTTAAACTTAAATTAGAATAATATTCAAATAGTTACGAATATTTGAATTATAAGATTTCACATATAAAAAATTAATAACTAAGAGATTTAAAAGGTAATATTTTTCTAATTATTTAGTTGTTGTTTTATGACAACTCAATTAAAAAACTTTTAATAAGTTTAAATTACAAAAGGTACAATTCAAATTTATTAACAAATTATTAATTTAGTATGATTTGAAATAAATAAATGTTCAAATTGTTATAATTAATTGAAGTAGTTATCCATATTAATTCGATTTATATATTAGTTATAAATTTATTGTTCACATATTATTATATAACAAATTATTGAATTATTTTATTTATTATAATAATAAATATTTAATTATTAAATATAATTATATATTAAGTATAAATTATTATATTATTATATAATTTAACAATATAAATATTTATGTTTTACAACAAAATTAAAAGTCATAATGATTTAAAATAGATAATCGTTTGTATAGTCTTAACTATTTAAACTAGTTTGGCAATTAGATAAATATATTATTTAAATTAATAAAAATAAGTTTGTTAGTTATATAATTATTTATAATATATTGAGTCAATATCATTATAGTATAATAATATCTAATTTATTAGTTAAATTAATTTAATATTTTATTAAAATATTATTAATACTAATATTAATATGAATAATTATATATTCATATTATTACAAATAATATAATTAATAATATTAATATTTTTGTTCATACTAGCTTATTCAGAATAAAATAATTTAATTACTTATTAATTCTAATAATTAGCTTAATTATATATTAGATATTTATTTTAACTAATATATCATAATTTAATTTAATTAATTATAATTTAATTACTTATACCAAATTATTATATAAAACTAAATATATAATTATGATTTATTATAATACATGCGTATTAATTATTAATATTTAATAATTTGATTAATATTAATATATAATCAATATTTATATTAATATTTATCTAATAGCTTAATTATATTATAAATAATTAATAGTATAATTAATAAATATTAAAATTATTAATATATGAATATTAATATATAAATAATATAGGTTGATACCCCATTACTATTTTTCCTTGATTGCGAATTGATTTTGCATATGATTGCATTCCACAAGAAATTCATCATTAGAGTCGATTTGAATATCTACTAATGCAACAATATATGACAAAAAGAGAAAGCCATGAGCTCTTGTTAATGTGGATGCAAATGACGATGGTGGATAACTGCTGTTGGTTTGCAGCTACTATAGAGAAAAAGTAAAAACAGTGGGATTCGAGAAAATTTTAGTGAAAGCTATGGCAGATTAAAATGATTATATTATAACTAATATAGATTATATTAGTTATTTATTATTTATTTAAAATAAATAATTTATATAATTTATTTTATTTTACATTTATTTTGCTTGACTATCGAGCATATAAGTTAAGCAAAAAATTTATTATTAAAATAATATATTTATTTAATATGGATACATCAATATAATTATTTGATAAAATACTAAATTATATAATAATACTATATATAAATTTTTTAAATATATTTAAAACTAATTTTAAAATTCTAACTTAATAATAATATTATTAATTAGTAGTTTAATTAATATTTTATGACTAACAATATTTATTAATAAATAACTTATTTAATAATAATTTTAATCTTCATTTAAATTAATTTAAATAATAATAATATTTAATAATAATTTAAGTATAATATAATTAATAAAATTATATTATATTAGATAATATTATTAATTAAATTGTTTTATTTAATAAATAATATTAATATTAATATTAATAATTATTATATATATAAAATAATTAATATATCTTATATATTTACTAGTTATTATTATAACTTATAATTTATAATTTAATATAAACTCCAATACATATATAATAATTATAACTTTTTAAATAGATTATAATATAATTATTAAAAACAATTATATCTATAAATTATAATTATTATACTATTAATTTTTTATTATAATATTAATAATTAATATATTACAGATTAAATAATTTATAATATTAATTATAATATTAAATATTAAATTATAATTTTCATATAAATAAATATTATTATATTTATTGTATCTAACAAATTAATTATTATTTAAATAATAAGGATATATTAAATTAAAATTAAAATTATATATTATATATTATTAAAATTATAACAAATACTATTTTAATATTTTAATATATTTTAATAAACAGTTAATTATATACAATATTTTATATAATTATATAAATTAGTTAATAAATTTATTAATTGATTATATTAAATATTAAAATTCACATATAAGCATATGTTATATATACTAAGTTAATATTAATTCTGTTCATACAGAATAATTATTCAAACCAATTATTAATTATTATTAAATATATAATAATATTAATATTATAGATAAATTATAATAGTTTATAATATAAGCAAAATTATATAATAGCCTACATATATATTACTACGTATTAATCACAAAACAATTGTGATTATACTTTAAATTCAATTACTTAATAGGTTAAATTTTCTTAATTAATCTAAATTTATTTAAAATTTATTACAATAAATAGTTAATAAATATCATATTATAAATTTTAATTGAATTATTATTTAATCTAATATTTAGATTACAATTAAATTTGGTTTAATTGGTCAATTATCATTATATATATAATGATATATATTATTATAATTAATATTTATATAACTATTAAATATTAAATTTATAATAAATATTATTATATATACAATTAGTAATATTATTAGTTATAATAATTAAGTTAAGATTAATAATATAAATAATTATAATTATTAATTAATTACTTAAATATTTGAATTTAAAATATTAGTATAATCATTAAATCAAATATTATAAATTATAATATATATTATTCAAATTATTTTATTGTCCTAATAGTAATTATAACTATAGTTCATCTTATATAAACTATATAATTAATATAGTTATTAAATAAATTATCTAACATGTTTTATTAAAACTAAAAATATTAAATAAAGATTATACTTTGTTATAACGAAGTATTTAAATCAAACTATTATAATATTATATAATTATAATTATGACCTTTCAAAATAAATATTTTTTATTTTTATTAAAATAATAAAATAGGTATAATATAAATAATATAATATTTGATTATTAATAATATTTATTATTTTATTAATATAATAATATTATTATTATAATTATTATAATTTATACTAATTTATAAATAATATTGTAATAATTAGTATTTGTAATAATTACTAGTTATATATAATTGAAAATATTATATCAATTAATATAAGCTTAATCAAAATAAAATAATACTAATTTATTATTAATATTATATATAATTATAAAATTAGTTATTTAAAATATTAATTATTTTATTATTATATAGATAAAATATAAGTATTATAATAATTAATATTTATTATTATAACTAATTTAATAATTAATATTGTACTAATGTTAATTAGTATTATAATTAGTTATAATTAATATTAAAAATATTATAGTAAATTGTTAATTGATAAATAGTAACTTTATTTATAAATATAGTATAATATATAATTATAATTTAAAATTATACAATATTAACAAGTCAATATTATACTATATGATTTCCTTTATATAATTCAAATATTAATTATTATTATAGTCATTAATAATAATACTATAAATTAATATTTATTAATATATAAATAATATAATTATAATTATAAATTGATAATTACAGTTATAATATATTATACAATATTATTAAATTGTTAATAATAGATACATTACTTAACAAATTTATATTAATATATTTTGTTTAATAACAAAAATTATAATTAATTTTTCAATTTTATATAAACAATAATTAATATTCGAATAACTAATATATGAATAAATAAAATAGGTATAAGTTTATAAAAATTAAAATAAATAATTATTATCAATTCTTTATAATAAATAAATATTTAATTATATAATTTTATAATAATTAGAACTCTGTTTTATTATATAAGCAATTATTTGGATATTAGTAATAATCTATATTAACAAGCAATTTTAAAAAATAATAAGAAAATAGATAATTATTTGTCTATTAATTTGCTATTTAAATTAAATATTATTTAATTATTTAAATATTCTATTTATTTAATATTTAATATTAATTAATTAAATTGATTATATTAATTAATATAATTATTAATTAAGTTTACTATAATATAATTATTATTAATAAGATATAATAAAGGATAAATTAATTAAATAAAAAATTTATATATTTCTATTTTCAAAATAATAATTAATTATTAATAATTTTAAATAGTTAATAATTAATCTATTATTAATATTATATTATATTATATTATATTATATTATATATAATAATTTTAAATAGTTAATAATTATTTATAATAATTAATCTATTATTAATATTATATTATATATTAATAAAGTAATCTAATTAAAAATTATTAATTAAAAATGAATTAAGATTAGTAAATATAATTAAATATTTATATTTTAATTAATTATGAATAATAATTAAAATATTCATAATAATCTATTATGAATAATAATTTAAAATTAATCTATATAAATTATTATAATATTTATTATTATAATATTAAGGATTTTCTTATTCTTATTAAATTAATTTATTAATTTTAATTTTAATTATTTAATAAATATAATACATAAATAGATATTTATATTCAGTTAATATTATACAAATAATAAATTAATATACAATTTATTAATTATTCGTATTTTAGTAATTAGTTTAAAATAATTTTTTAAAATTATTAAATTATGATTAATAAATTGATATGAAGTATAGAATTGATTTATTAATTAATATTTAATAATTATTTTTTATTGAACACCTTGAGTGCAAACTAAACATGACTTTAACCAAAACCTACTCTAATACCAACTATCATGGGCCTAGTACTTATGCAACACTCCGTGGAGCATTATGTTAGAATATTAAATAATTTAATAGATTATAATGATATTATTTTGATTTATTATTTTGAAAATATAGTTTTTTATGCTTTTAACTATTAATTATTAAATCATTAAATTAGTTATGAAAAGTAAATTTTACGTATATAATTATTTTATTATAATTAAGTTAATAATTGCTTGTTATTAATAGTCAAATATTAACATTAGTTTATTAAAAATTAATTATTAATTAAAATATTAATTATTAATATTTGAAGCATTAATAAGTAAGAGATTTAATAATTGAAATTATAAACTGTCCCAAAATGGTAGATTTGATCAATTTTATAATAAATTTGTATTATTTTATTCAAAAAAAGCTTTTATGAACGAAAAAATTATTTTATGACAAAGCAAAAGGTTATTGCGATTTTAAATAGATAAATATTTAAATAGTCATAATTATTTAAACTTGATCGATAAAAATATTCCTTTTTTAATATTTGTTAATTTATTTTAATTAATAACTATATTAATAATAAGTAATCTACTAAATAGTCATAACTAATTTTGGATAACAAAATTACTAATATTATAAAAATATTTTAATTATTATATTATAATAATATTAATATAATAAATTAAATAATGACAATATTAATTAGTAGTTTAATAATAATATAATAATACTAATTACAATTAATTATTAAACTGTTAATAATAAATAATCATAACAACAAAAATTAGTATTATTTTGTTTAGATAATATCAAGGATAAGAAAGAATGAGATAAGTCAAATTATTTTTCAGTTGCCATCACTACCATGTCCACCACTGGTAATTTAATTGCTTTCTTTCAATTTCAACCTAAAAAAACTAACTTCTCTTCTCAAAGTCCAACTTTTTGACAACAATCATTGGGAAGAGAGCAATTTTAGCAAACAATATTGGAAGTCACAATGATAAGCACATTGTTGAAGCTGCCACTAGAAGTATGACAAAAGTCTTACAAGGTTATGGACTATATACAAACATAGAACAGAGAGACAAATCTTAAATGTAAGTAGTTCTTTACCAAACATTTTTATTTCTTTTGTTTTATTTCCTTAAATATTACCTACTATAACTTGATAAATATTATTCAACATCTTTAAACATTCATCAAAATAGTAACTTATGAAATGAGATTCCGAAGTTTGTACAAGACACAGAATAGTGAATAAAACTTGTGAGATGCTTATGTTAGATGAAAATCAACCAATGCATGGGAAAACATTAGTATCAGGTTCTTAAGAAAATAATAAGCCTTCTGCCTTCCTATGTGCTATTAAATAAAGAAAATGCTTCAATCAAACAAAAATCTTCTCAAGGGCAACATCCAAAATAGGCAACAACATGCAAAGACAATATTGTTTACAAACTTTTTGGAAGGAATGGAATGCAAAGACTCTAGTAAAATCATAAAAGAAACAACTTTGAGCTCTAAAAAGAACAATCAGATAGCAAACTCAAATTGGTTACTTAAAATAATAAGGTTTATGATTATTCATTATTAATTTAATTAATAATATTTATACCTAATATTGTTTAATAAATTTTTGTCAAAGTTTTAATAATAATTAATAATATATATTCTAATTAAATTAATTATTATGGATAATTTAAATATTTATAATATTAAAATACCAATAAATTTAATAATAATTAATTTATACTATAAATGTATAATAACAATTATCCAAATAAATCATTATGGCTATAATATTAATATTAAAATAGATAATCGTTCAAACACTATAAGATAAAATATATAAATATTTTATATATATTAATTAACAAATATAAATAATATTAACGAATCAATATCTATTAATTAATTAATTCTATAAAATATATATCATAAATTAAAATAATTTTAATTAATATGAAAATAATTTATACTAATAATATTATAATTAACCATAAATTATTATATATATTTAAATTACTAAATCTTATAAAATATTATTTAGTATTTATAAAAATTCAACATATTATTTTATATATATTAGTTAACTTAATTAATAATTATTATAATTAATTTAACTAATAACTTAGATATTATTATACTATATTTATAAATATTTAACGAAAAACTAATTAATTATAATTAATTTAATTCAATTATTAAAATAGAATTAAATGTATATATGAATAGTATAATTAATTATTTAATTATATAATTAAATAAATAATTATTTATATGATATAAAATTAAATATTAACTTAATTATTAATATTAAGTAAATATGAAAATAGTATATAGATTTAATATATATACAAATATTAAATTATAATACTAATATATACTTATTATATATAAAATATCTTATAATTTATATTAACTCTATTACATATTAACTATCATAAATAATAAATTGTTTATATTAACGTATTTATTTCCTATTTAATGATATATATTTAATTATCTAATGTTATATTTATTTAATATTTTTATAATATTAATTTTATTATATTATATAATAAAATATACCTATAAAATAATTAATAGTAATGGGTAATTTACTTATAAGTAATTAATTGTTTTATATTATTAATAATATATAAATATTATTAATGCTTAAGCTAGAATTAATTGAATATAAACAAAAAGGTTCTAGGAATAAATATTTAATTAAATAACTATTTGAATAATAGTTATGTATAATTTAAACAAAACAAATAAAATATTTATAACTAATTGTAATAATTTTGGAATATTAATAAATTTAAATTATTTTATTCAAAATAAACTTGCATGAATAGAACCAATTGTTCTATTTAATATATAATAATAATTAACCAAATAATTATTTGTTTTATAATTATAATATAATTAAGAATAAGCTGAAAAGGGAATAGTATTATATACATTAAAATAAAATAAATATAATTTACTATAAAATATTAAATTATTATAAGTTATAATAATTTAAGAATAATTATTTCTACGTTATACTTATAATCTATTATAATGTATATAATATGAATTGTTGAAATATTATAATCTCTATAAACTTATTATTATAAATATAGTATTATATTTAATAAATAATTTATAAGATTAATAATCGAATTATCATAATTATATTAATAATTATAATCTATTATTATTTATTATAATTATTTATAAATTTATTAAATAAATAATATTTAATAAAATATTAATATAATTATAATTGTAAATTAATAATTAATATTAATCATATTATATAATTATAATATAGTAACAGTTAATATTGTTAATATTAATTGTATATAAATTATTATAATTTAATATATTATAATCTAATATAATACATTGAGTAATATATTAGATTACTCAATATCATAAACAATAATATATAATATACTAATTTATAAGTATATTAATTTAAGTTTATAAATATACATTAATTATAATAAATAATTAAATCAATATTAATTAATTTAAAAACAATGAACAAATGCTTTCTTTTATATCTAATATAAGCATAAATAAATATGTTCATTACAATAATTATTATATTAAAATATAATTAAGTTCTTATAATATATTATAATGCATAAAATATAATATTTTAATTAGTAAATTATAATTATTAATTATATTTAATATAATTTAATATTAAATTATAAAAATAGTTATGGAATTATAATAAAATTAATTAATTTTTTACTAATACATTATAATATAAATTATTAAACTATAAATCTTATGTTAATTTTCAATAACACAATTATTAAAATAATTGTTAATTGTTAATAATATTAGTTTATCGAATCAGTTCAAATAATAATAATTATTATATTATATATAAATATAATATAATTTACTATATTATTAGTATATAATATATTTAATTCTATAATTAAATAGTAAGTTTATTATTAATATATTGAAATTATAATTTGGAATATATTTATTCATTAATAAATATAGATGTTACCTAGTTTAATAAGTTTATTAAAATATTTATTAATATTTATAATGTTATATTTATTATAACTATCAATATTTTATTAATAATTAATATTATAAACTAGTGATTATTATATAAATTAAAAAATATTAACTTATTAATTATACATATATAAATTATTATATGTTAATATGTTAGCCTCGAATTGATCCTTATTTTGAAATGACAAAACATTAAAGTTAAATAAACTTGATCACGATTTTGAAAAAGATTTTATTTAGTACATGTTCTTAAGTTTTATATTTTGGTACTAAATAAATAATATGATTTTCAAAGCTTAAACAAACCTTTCTTTGTTTTCATATTTCTCAAACCAAATCTACCTTTAAAGATTATTTATTTGAGCTTAAATGAAAGCTCAATTGTTGTTTTTAAAGTGAACTTATTCATTTTGGACTTAATACAATTTCGATAATATTGGTTTTGAGAAATAGATTAACTTAAGAAAGCTGTTTTACAATAACAAAGTTTTCCAACATTAAACTTGTTTTATTTTTCTGTATTAATTCACAAAGTCTTAATATTTGAATTTTATATGGTTGGAAAGCTCTTTGAGTCTACTTTCTAATAGATTAAACAAAATCAAAATCCAAATTTTGAAAAGATTTTGAATTTTTACTAGACACTCTGTAATTGTCAGAAAAACTGCACAAGATGTAATTTTGAAAATTCACTATAATTCGTACACAGTGAATTAGGTGATTAACTTTATATGGATAGAAAGCCCTTTAAGTTTAGTTTCTAAATCTTCAAATGGTTTGTGATTTGGGTTTGTATAACTCTAGTTATGATCAAATTAGTAAGTAGAGTGCAAAACGGGAAACTACCACCTAGCATGGACAAGATCGATCGCCTTTAGAAGGGAATGATTGCTTTTCAAACAGAATGCTCCCATGACCTAAATCCAGAAAAAGGATCAATCCCTTACAAAAGGGATCAATCGGTTAGGCTATTTTCAAAGGGAAATTGGTTCAAAACATGAACCAATCGATCCCCTGAAGGCCAAAATCACTCCAATGGCTATTTTATCAAGGATTCAATGGCTATTTCTTCAATTTCTCTATAAATTGAGCACTCCAACACACCAAGAAGATTGATGAATCAAGAGAGCAAGAGCCAGCCAACAAGCAATATTTTCATTCTCTCAAATAATCAAGAGCTTTTAGAGCTTCAAAGTCTATATCTTTGCATTTATTGTATCCAAATTATTTTTGTTGTTCATTCATCATTTTCTTGTCTATACCATTGTATACTTCAAATTAGCAAACACCCAACCTTTGAGAGGTTCTTAGAGTTTGCAAAACACTTCAAAAAATTTGTATTGTGTGCTTGTAAGCTTAAGGGGGAGGATAACCCTTAAGAGTATGTAGTGTTGAGTTTATAAAGCTTTGAGTAGCTTGTTTGTAATCTTCAACACATAGTGGATTGGAGCCTTGGTATGGACAACCAAGAGAGAGGACGTAAGTACCTTGTGGAGAAGAATCGAACCTCTATAAATCATTGTGTTTGATTTCTTTATCCCTATCTCCTTATAATTTATTATTGTTCATATTTGATTTTAAGTTCATTAATTGTTATTGTTTTCATTATATTTTTGATCAAAAAGGTTTATTGTCTTAGTTTTCATTCAACTATATTGAAATCATTATTTGGGAAGAATTTGGAGAGATCCAATTCACCCCTTATTGGATCACCATCTAACCTATAAAGCTAACAGTTGGTATAAGAGCTTTAGTATCTTTTTGTAAGTTTAACCACCTTGAGTAAAGATTCTATGGCTCAATTTTGGTTCCAAGATGGTGAGGAAGTCTTCAAAGCACCTATGGTTAATAAATTTAAATTTTGTGAATAGAAAAGAAGGATGAAGGTATTCATTATGGCCCAAGATTTTAGAGCTTGGAATGTGATTGAAAAAAGGCTTGAAACTTCTTCAAATGATGCAAAATACATGAGGCAAGTGATGGATGATGCCAAGGCCAAGTGCTTACTATATGGAGCTCTTGACTCTCACAAATTCAACTTGGTATCAAAGTGTCTAACCTTAAATGAGATATAGGAGAAGTTGGATGAAATACATGAAAGACAACAATCCAACCAAAATGCATCATGTCTCATGGCTCTTGAAGATCCGGAGGTAACCTCTAATTCTATTGATTCAAATTCATATGCTTTTGATGAATTGCAAGATGCTTATAATGAGCTATATGTTGAATGTGAATCAATAAAGAAGAAATATAAGAAAATGATTTCAAAGTTGAATGTAGAGAACGAGTTTTTAATGAATACAAAAAATGCTTTAGAAAAAAATAAAAAATTGAAAATAAATTTTCAAACCTCTCAAAATAGGTATGAAATTCTAGAAAAAGAGAATTGAGAATTGAGAAAGAAATTTGAAGTTTTGATGAATGAAAAACAAGAGCTTTTAAACAAGAGTTTAAGTAGTAAAATGATTAAATCAATTTTTGTAATTTTCATGGTCATACTACACATACTTGTCCTATTAGAAGAAAAGTTCCATTTAAAATTAGGCAAGTATGGGTTCCAAAAGGATCAAGAGACTTGGTGACTAACTCTCAAGAACCCAAAGCAAGTTGGGTACTAAAAATCAAATGAGATTATCTCTTGTAGGTGTGCTAGAGCAAGGAGCTACAATGTGAGATTGAAGATTAAATACTCTAGACACACAATGGAGATGGGTAACCTCTAAACTTTTATTTGAAGAAGATTTGAATTTGGTTACCTATTCTTGATGAAATTTGGATGCTTGATTGATTATGGAAATTTTGGTTGTCTATTCTTGTTTAGACATAGGATGCTTATGGATATTGGTATATGCTTTATTGATATATCTTGAATATATTGATTTTACTTGAGAAAATATGAGCTTGAATTGAACATGCATTTATTTTGCATAAATTTATTTGTTGGAATGATTTTAACATGAATGACCATGATGTTTAAAAATTTCTCAATTTGTTTATAGTGCTTGGATCTTGTGAAATATTATTTAAACTTGATTGTTATATTCTAAATTGTTATAACTCTTGATTTATGAATTTATGAACATCTTGTGCTTAAGTTATAAATATTATTGTTTGATTGTTCATCTTTTGATTTCTTATGAAATAGTCTTGAAATATGCTTTAATTCTTTATCCTTATTAATTCAAGATTTATTTCTTCTCTTGTGTTGATGAATTGATGAACATTATGTGCTTAAATGGAATATATTGATTCTAGGTTCATCTCTAGTCTTGGTCAAGATATATGCTTGTATGATCATTAATTCAATTTGACCTTAATGCTTGTGGTTAAAATGCTTGAATTGTTTATCTCTTGATTGTGAAAGATATTTTGTGAAATATGCTTATTTTTGTGCTTAAAATGTTTTATTAATTTTGTGAAATATTTTGGATCTTGTGCTCAATTGATATATTTCTTATTTGTGACTTTAAATATGATGAACTACTTGTAAATGATATGTGTTATTGGTTCATCTATTGTTCTTGTCAAGTGTGTGCATATATGATAAATGTGATTTCTCTTGACTTGACATGCTTGCAACATGACTTAAATGAGTGATTTTCTTATGATGCTTATTTTTAGCTTAAGTCATTGTTGATTATGGCCTATAATTTGTGTAGACATATTTATGCTTTTGTGCTAAAATTTTCTTGAATATGTTTTTTATGATAAATATGTCTTCTTTAAGTTTCTAGTTTTCATATGGCCTAAAAATAATTTTGGCATATTCTTTGGTGATTTATTGAATATACATGAATGTAGACACCCAATTTGATCTAGGCCTGGATCAAATAGGCCTGGACCAAATGGGTAGGCCCATTTTGTTTTTGTTTTTGTTTTTTTATTTTGTATTTTATATTTTTATATTTATATTTTATATTTTATATTTTTTTCTTCTTTTTATCTTATGTATTATTTATTTATTTATTATTACTATTTATTAATATATATTTATTTATTTTTTATGTTAATATATATTTATTATTACTTAGCTATTTTATATTATTATATATATGTATTTATTATTATATATTATAATTTATCTATTATTTATTTTTATTTATCTGTTAATATTTTGATTTATCTGATTATTTTCTTTTAATTATCTATTAATATTTTTATTTGATTTTTATTTTCTTTTTTTTTTTTTGGCTGAGATGGAAATATTTTTGGGGAATCTTATTATGAATGGGGATTCAATCAGAGTCCATATTGGATTCAATGATTGAATCCCAATCCAAGGAGGAATTAGGATTGATCAAAAACTCTTCTGATCAATCCCTATAAATAGATCCACGAATCAAAGGACCAACATAGAAAAACGTAAACATAAAGAGGAAACAAAAGCTAAAAAAAGGTTTTTGTGCGCTAGAATAGCTCTAGGAATTGGTGGGAATTTTTTAGGATTTTTGGCAAATCTTTTTCTGGAAATTTTTGAAAAATTTTCAAATTTTGGTTAAATTTTTCAGTGAAGTTTGAATTTTTCGACGACTTTTTCGACCAAGTTTGAATTTTTCGGCCAGCTTCCTAGTTTTCGACGATTATTTCCAAAAACCGATTAGTTTTTCTATGAACTTTCGGTAAAAAACCCAAATTTCACCCCAAATTTCCAGAATCCAACGAGATTCAACCAGAGTTCTTCATCGGTTTAGAGATAAGGAAGAGAAAAGGAAGAGAAGAGAGAGAAAGAGAGGGGAAGAGAGATCTACTGAAAAAATAAAAATGATAGCCTTTTATACTCGTTAAAAGGGACGTCATTTTGGCGTTACTGTGCCTAAAAGATCTGCGCGTTTTGAAGTCGGGTGACCCGACCCGAGTGCTAACCCGCTTTCGACCCGCGTGCGACTTGTGTCTCCAAGCCTTTTTTTTTCCTCAAGCCAAGCTGAGCCGAGCCGTTCCTAGGTTTTTTTTTTCATTTTTTATTATTTTATTTTATTTTATTTATTTATTATTTATTATTATTATTATTTATTGATTAGATTAGAATTGTTTAATACTTTTTATTTTATTTTATTTATTTTCTTTAAATAAAATTAAAAAAAAAAATTTTGAGGAAAAGTTGAAAGTATCAATTGTCCTTGAAAATAAGCTTTCTAAAATTATTTTTGGAAAAAAGTTGAAAGTTGAAAGTATCAATTTTCCTTAAAAATAAGTTTTCAAAAATGGATTTTTGAGGAAAAGTTAAAAGTATCAATTTTTCTTGAAATTAAAATTTCAAAAAAAATATTTTGGGGAAAAATTGAAAGTTTCCTGTACAAAAGCAATCATTTTTTTTCTTTTTTATTTTCTTGAATTTTTTTTAATGTTGAATAATCCGACAATGGAGCCTCTGCAAGTGAAATAGTAGTTTTCTTGCATACTCTTGAGGTGAGGGAATTTTTTCAATTTTCTTCTAAAAGTATTAGAGTCAATTGAGAGTAATTTCCAATAATCAATTACTTGGTAAATTTTTAAGGCTTATTAGATAACACAAAATTAAGCTGGTACCATCTTTTGATGGGCGTTGTGAGGCTGCTATAACCTTCCTCACACGTAACCGAACTCCCGAACCCTGTTCTGGTTAGTAGACCTGAACCTATTCTTCTAGGGACCCTTAAACTTTGGTGTTCCCCGAAAGGATAGATTCCTTAGGTGGCCAATTGTACCTAGATAAAAAAGATTGGTGACGACTCCTTAAGTCAATGTCTAGCGATAGATTCCCGGATCTAGACGTTATGACAGCTTGGCGACTCTGCTGGGGATCTCTAAGAGTCAGGCCAGCAAATAAATTTGTGTTATCCAAAAGCCTAATAAAATTGAACCTTTTTGTATATATATGTTATTATTCATTCATGTTTATTTACTTTATTAATTATGTCATTCATATGCATATGCATAACATGAGCTCTATACCCGAGCTCCATCCCTCTAGAGGGAGTAAAGTACCTATTGCTTTCGTGAGGTTTAATGCCTCCGTAGTGGCTAGCGAAATACTCCCACTCAAATTGAACCTTTTTCACTTGTAGCCTGTAATAGGTGAGGATTAGGGTGCCTTACTAATTTGTGATGGACAATGATATAAGAAGCAATTTGGGAACCCTTAGACTTTAGCCTTGAACTACATATAAGTGAACCTTATAAGTGCCTAACCCTGAGATAGAGCCCTTTTTACCCAATAATAGATATACCCTAAAACTAGGACATAAAAAGGGTGTTTATCTAATCATTTTGATTGTCTGACTTTGTGCATCACTTTTAGTTCATCTGTGAAACTAACTATGTTGTTTGTCTAATTTTGTGCATCTGTATTATTTTCATGATTATGTTTTAACATTATCATTTGCATCCATTTCATATTAGATTTCATCCATGAAAATGTACATTTCATTCATGTATCAACATATCATACATAAAGCATAGCATAGCATTTCTAATCATAATTGTGGTGCTAAAGGTTCAAGGATAGCTCCATTTAGTGAGAACCTTGTCCATCGATACAACATAAGATCCAGAGCCAGACAAATGGAGCAGAAAAACTCTCACAGATTTGAAAAATTGGAAAAAGCTCAAGAAAAGATTGAGAATGAGTTAAGTAAAATTTTGGATGCTCTTAACAAATTAAATAAGGGGAAAGGAGTAGAAGAGAATACAAGCCAACAAGGCCTTGTATCGTAAGAAGTGACTGACCCCCTATATCCACCTGGTTTTGGTCCACCTCAAGCCCAGTCTACATAAAAGGTTCCACCATAACACTTCACATATCCTACATATCCTGGAATGTCATCAGCTTCTAATCCAGGACATTACCATAGCTATGTGAATCCTATCTTTACTAAAAAGGTAGTTGAACCAATTCAAATCCCTGATCTAGATGAACTGAAAGGAAAAGACAAAGAGAAGATAAAAGTGAAAGCTCAGAAAAACTCTAAAATTAGTATGCTAGAACAAAGGCTATGAGCTATGGATGGAATTGGTTTCTATAGTTCAGTTGATGCTACTGGGCTTTGCTTAGTCCCTGATGTGGTCATTCCTCTTAAGTTCAAAGTACCAGAATTTGAAAAATATGATGGCACAAAGTGCCTAAAAACTTATATTACCATGTATTGTTGAAAGATGGCAGTCCATGCTCATGACGAAAAGCTACTAATGCATATTTTTCAAGATAGTCTTATTGGTTCTACTATTAGGTGGTATATCTAGTTAGACAAAAATCTCATCTGTTCCTGGAGTGACATGGCCCATGATTTTATCAGTCAATATCGACATATTATGGATTTGGCCTCTAATTGTTTGTCTTTACAAAACCTGGAAAAAAAGGCCAATGAGACTTTTAAAGAGTATGCCCAGAGGTGGAGGGATATTGTTTCTCAAGTACAACCTCCTCTGACTGAGAAAAAAACTATAGTGTTGTTTGTCAGCACTTTGAAATCTCCCTATTATGAAAAGATGCTAGGGAATGCAATAAAGAATTTCACCAACATGGTGATCTCTGAAGAAATTATTGAAAGTGCCATCAAGAAGGGCAAGTTGAAAGGAGGAGAAACCAAAAAGGCATCAAAAAAGAAAGAAACTGAAGCTCAAGCTGTGAGCTTTGACAGACAGTTCAGGGGATATCAACCTTATCCACCCCAAGGTTACTCTCCATACTATCCTGCTGTGAACAATACTTCATCTTATCCATACCAACCAGCCCCACAACCAGCTTATTCATCTACATACCGATCAATTTTTAGTCTTCAAGATCTTACATATAGCCTTAACATTCAAACTCCTGCAAGAGCCTAAATTCACCCTACTAACCCAACAAGTGGTTCACGAGAAAAATGGATTACTCGAGAAAAACTTGTATTTGATCTAATCCCCATGACTTATATGAAGTTATATCAAGAACTCTATAATAGCCATTTGATTGCCCCCAACCATGTGGAGCCACTTAAGCCACTCTATCTAAGTGGTATGATCCTACAGCCCACTACGACTACCACCATGGAATTGCTGGCCATTCTACTAAAAATTGCACTGCTTTAAAGCATAAGGTGCAATGGTTGATCAATGATGGAATGGTAAGTTTTGATCAAGAAAAAGCAACAACACCTAATGTTAGTGGCAATCTATTACCAAATCACAGTGTTAATGCTCTGAGTGAAAATCAAGAACACATTGGTCAGAAAGGGTTCAAAGAGTCACAATGAATTGAGGGGCAAGATGTCAATAGAGATTCTTCACCTGATTGCATAAGAGGACAATTTTGGAGAATGGAGATAAGGTTGGTTGAAAGTTTTTTGTTATTTTAGGATTTCTTTCAAAGTAATGTGAGGATTTCTTTTAGGGAATAGGATTTCATTTGTTAGCATTTTAATAAAAGGCAAGGATAATTTATTTCATTACATTTTCTCTTTCGTTATCCCATGCTTTGTTACCTTTCTTAAATTTCAAGTGATGAATGTTCAGACAATGATAGCAATAATTTTGGGATTTAATTTTGAGAACTCATTCACATTGATCTGAGGAAATTATTTGAGTAAAAGAAGCCAGCTACTAGCAGGTGTGAAATTAATATGTCTTAAAGATGTTCAGTCTTTTATATAGATCCATGAGCTTGTTTTTGCTCAATAGATGATGTTCGAGGAAAGTATCCACATTTGAGATGAAAAATGACCATTTTTCTTTTATCATTTGAAAAACCATTCATTGCTACCCCTTTGAGCTTGCTATGATTTCTTTTTTTAAAAAAAAAACCCCGACCAAGGATCACTCTCCACACTGAAGGGTAAATTTTGAGAAAGAAAATAGCTTAAAGACCAAAAATGGTTTAAAAAAAAAGTAAGAAGAAAAAAGAAAACAAAGAAAAATGCCACAAATGATTTAGGGCAAAGAAATGAGAATTTTTTTAAAATGAGATAGAAAAAGGGAAAAATATTAAAATGATATAGAGTGAGGAAAAATGCCAAGCTACATCAAGTGATGATCCTTTGGTTTTGAACCCTTTAAACATATATTGAGCCTATTTTATCCATTTCTTTCATTACCCTATACCATGGCCTATATTACAACCTTGAAAAGTCTATTTGGATCAAGTGTGAATGCTCAAATTGAATAATCATATGTTGGGCAAAGGTGTGCTCATCATGTTATTGCCCTAAAGATTAATGTGTGAGAGATATCAACAATGGATGAATGATGAGAAAAAAAATGATGAAAAGTGAAAAAAAATAGAAAGAAAAAAGATGAAAGGAGGAAAAATGAAGACTCAAATTAAAAATTCGAAAGGGCAATTTGGGTAGACCAAATCTCTGAGCTAAAAGTTAGATGAACAGTTCAAATATATAGAAGATCAATGCATCCAAAGATCCTCCAAAACTGGGGTCAAGTTTGATAAGCTCAAAATGATTTTGACAATTAATGGAATGAGTTTTTGAAAAAAAATCTTGAATTAATGTTCAAAATTGTCTGAATATTCATTTGTCCTAATGACATACAGCCAACTTGTTTTTTTCCCCATTTACTTTTACATTAAGACTCACTTCTCATTGATTGCTTTTCTCGCAATGCACTATATGCTCTTTTGTTCTCACACCCTAAAGTGAATCGAGGAAACGTTTGATTGCATTATGTTTGTCAAGAATTGAAATGATAATGAATGAATGAATATGTGTTTAGAAGAGTCTTGCATCCTTTTGAAAAGAAATCCAAGATGATAAAGAAAATGAAGAGATCATAGAAACCTAAGAATGATGATTTAAGATAACACGAAGTGTGATCAAATGATGAAAATGGTGTTAGGTTGGTCAACAAATGAAGAGAATGCAAAAACTTGAAAAGATGCTATGACCAAGTGATGAATACAAGAATAAATTGATCGACATGACTTGCGAGCTATGATTGAATGATGAAAATAATCAGTGGACAAAGTTTGATTTGGAATGGTTAATGCACCTATGAGTAATGACTCATGATGGTGGATGAAACTTGTTCTTAAATTTGTTAGTGCTATAAAGTTCATGAATGGTGGTCAAGTGATGATCAATTGATGAAACTTGTTCCAAAGTATTGAGAAACTAAACAAGGAAGAAATGTGAAATGGTGGAGTTTTGAGAGCCATATTACCATAATAATTTAGGATTTCATGACATTATTGACATCCACATTACATGTATCATGTTGGCATCATTGCTTGAATAGTACATACACATAATTTGATGAATTAAACTTTGTTTGGACATGCATGGCACTATGAGAATCTAGGTTGTTGCATTTGCATCATTAAGAAGGCATTTGCATTTTTTGTCATAACATTCATTCATGCAAATTTTTGAGTCACTCGAAAAACAAATTATGAATATTTTGATGAGAATTTTTAAGAACTCAAATGAGAATCTTTGAGTTTCAAAATGAGAATCTTTGAGGAGTGAAACCCTAAAGTTCATCGAATGTGAATCTTCGAACTAGAATGAAAACTTTTGAACTTTTGGATGTGAATATCCAAAATACAAAGCTTCAACTTTTTGGATATGAATCTTTAAATTTTTAAATGAGAACTTTTGAACTTAGATGTGAAACTTTAAGTTTTATTACATGTGAGCCTTTGAACTCAAATGAAAAGCTTTGAATTTTTGGATGTGAATCTCCAAAATTCGAACAAAAAGCTTTAGATTTTTGGATATAAATTCCAAGTTTGCCAAATAAAAACCTTTGAAAAGCCTTGAACTTTTAGATATGAATCTCCAAAATTCAAATAAACATCTTTAAATTTTGGATGCGAGTCTTGCAAGTTGCAAATGCAAATCTCAAGATATTACAAATTTGAATGAAACTGAAATTTTGAGAATCAAATTTCAGTAAATTCTTACAAAGTTAAAAGATTCTTACAAATCTGAACCTCTAAATGTTGAACTCAAATTATGAATCCTTGAGTTCCCATTACAAAATTCTTTCAGTCACGATCTATAACTCCTTTGAACATGATTGTTCAAGAGCAATTTACTTTCCAAAGTTATGGTTGCCTCTATTTAGAGGAGCAATTTACTTTCAAAAGTTATGGCGCCTTTATTTAGAGGAGCAGTTTATTTTCCAAAGTCATTGAGCCTCTGATTAGAGGATCCATTTAATTTTCAAAGTCGTTGAGCCTTTATTTAGAGGAGCTATTTATTTTTCAAAGTCGTTGAGCCTCTGATTAGAGGAGCCATTTATTTTTCAAAGTCATTGAGCCTCTATTTAGAGG
This sequence comes from Durio zibethinus, assembly GCF_047325235.1. NCBI lineage: Eukaryota > Viridiplantae > Streptophyta > Magnoliopsida > Malvales > Malvaceae > Durio > Durio zibethinus. The sequence goes on from NC_143178.1 coordinate 16,849,490, forward strand.
AGCTATTTATTTTCCAAAGTCGTTGAGCCCCTGATTATAGGAGCCGTTTATTTCTCAAAGGTGTTGAGCCTCTATTTAGAGAAGCTAGGAGCTATTTATTTTCCAAAGTCGTTGAGCCTCTAATTAGAGGAGCCATTTATTTTTCAAAGTAGTTGAGCCTCTATTTAGAGGAACAATTTATTTTTTCAAAGTCGTTGAGCCTCTGATTAAAGAAGCTATTTATTTTTCAAAGTTATTGAGCCTCTGTTTAAAAGAACTTTATTCATTTTCAAAGTCGTTGAGCCTCTGATTAGAGGAGCTTTATTCATTTTCAAAGTCATGGAGCCTCTGATTAGATGAGCATTGTTTATGTTTTTCAAAGTCGTTGAGCCTTTGCTTAGAGGAGTTTTAATCAAATCTTTAACACAAAAAAATGAAAAAAAAGGTCGAGTTGAGTCTTGAATAGGTGTCTACGTCTTTACGCAATTTCTGTTTCACAGAAAATATGCAAAGAGGGACAGCTATAGACACCCAATTTGGTCTAGGCCTAGATCAAATGGGCCTGGTCCAAATGGGTAGGCCCATTTTGTTTTTGTTTTTTTATTTTTTATTTTTATATTTATATTTATATTTTATATTTTATATTTTTTTCTTCTTTGTATCTTATGTATTATTTATTTATTTATTATTGCTATTTATTAATTTTTATTTTTTTATTTGTTTATGTTAATATATATATTTATTATTACTTAGCTATTTATATATTATTATATATATGTATTTATTATTATATATTATAATTTATCTATTATTTATTTTTATTTATTTGTTAATATTTTGATTTATCTGATTATTTTCTTTTAATTATCTATTAATATTTTTATTTGATTTTTTTTCTTTTTTTCGACTGAGATTAGAATATTTTTGGGGAATCCTACCGTGAATGAGGATTCAATCAGAGTCCATATTAGATTCAATGATTGAATCCCAATCCAAGTAGGAAGTGGGATTGATTAGAAACTCTTCTGATCAATCCCTATAAATAGATCCACGAATCAAAGGACCAACAAAGAGAAACGCAGACACAGAGAGGAAATAAAAGTTAAAGAAGGGTTTTGGTACGCTAAAATAGCTCTAGGAATCGGTGTGAATTTTTTAGGATTTTTGGTGAATTTTTTTTCTAAAAATTTTTGGAAAATTTTAAGATTTCGGTTGAATTTTTTGGCGAAGTTTGAATTTTTCGGTGACTTTTTCGGCCAGCTTCCCAGTTTTTGACGACTATTTTTAGAAACCGATCAGTTTTCTGATGAACTTTCGGCAAAAACCCAGATTTCGACCAAAATTTTTAGAATCCGACGAGATTCAATCGGAGTTCTTCATCGATTTGGAGAGAAGAGAGAGAAAAGAAAGGGAAGAGAGAGAGAGGGGAGGAGAGATCTACTGAAAAAACAGAAGGGATAGCCTTTTATACTCACTGAAAATGATGTCGTTTTGGCGTTACTGTGCCCAGAGGATCTGTGCGTTTTGAAGTCGAGCGACCCGACCCGAGGGCCAACCCGCTTTCAACCCGCGTCTCCTAGGCGTTTCTCGAGCCAAGCCGACGCCTTGAGCCACGTCTCTGAGCTGTTTTTCTTCCTGAAGCTGAGCCGTTCCCAGGTTTTTTTATTTTATTTTATTTATTTATTTATTTATTATTATTATTATTATTGTTGTTGTTGTTATTATTATTATTATTTATTGATTAGATTAGAATTGTTTAATACTTTTTATTTTATTTTTATTTTATTTTATTTTATTTCTTTATTTTTATTTTATTTATTTTCTTTAAATAAAATTAAAAAAAATTTTGAGAAAAAGTTGAAAGTATTAATTTTCCTTGAAACTAAGCTTTCTAAAAATATTTTTGGGAAAAAGTTGAAAGTATCAATTTTTCTTGAAAATAAGCTTTCTAAAATTTTCCTTGAAAATAAGCTTTCTAAAAAAATATTTTTTGGGAAAAGTTGAAAGTATCAATTTTCCTTGAAATTAAAATTTTAAAAAAATATTTTAGGGAAAAGTTGAAAGTATCAATTTTTTCAGTACAAAAGCAATCATTTTTTTTCTTTTTATTTTTTTGAATTTTTTTTAATGTTGAGTAATCCAACGATGGAGCCTCTGCAAGTGAAACGGTAGTTTTCTTGCGTACTCTTGAGGTGAGGGAATTTTCTCAATTTTTTGCTAAAAGTATTAGAGTCAATTGAGAGTAATTTCCAATAATAAATTACTTGGCAAATTTTTAAGGCTTATTGGATAAGACAAAATTAAACCGGTACCATCTTTCGATGGGCGTTGTGAGGGTGCTATAAATTTCTTCACACGTAACCAAACTCCCAAATCCTATTCTGGTTAGTAGACCTGAACCTATTCTTTTAGGGATCCTTAAACTTAGGTGTTCCCCGAAAGGATAGATTCCTTAGGTGGCCAATCGCACCTAGATAAAAAAGATTAGTGGCGACTCCTTAAGTAAATGTCTAGCAATAGATTCTCGGATCTAGACGTTATGACAATGAATATTGAATATGTCCATTTTGTGTTCATGAATGATCTAAAAGGTTTGATTTTTGCACATTACATGAGAATCTTTGCTTTTGTGCTATTTGATGTTTAAATTGATATATGGCCTCTAGCTTAAGTATATATCTCCCTTGCAATTGGCAACTTATGCTTAGTGAATAAATTTTCTTTTGCCTATAATGACTTAGAATATGGAATTGTTTTTTAACAATTGGTATAATTTTGATCAATTGATTTTCTTGATGCTTCTAATGAAAATCCTTTGTCAAGAAATTTTTCTAAGTCTATGCTAGGAGAACTTGAAATAAGAATGGATGAGCCTACATTTTTTAAATTTCAAGTATAGCAAGCAGAACATGTCATCCCCATCAATCAAGCCCAAGTACATTAAAGACTAGCTCAAATGATGTGGATTGGAGGATTCAAAGCCTCACTCAACTACAATGAGTACAACAACATAGCTCGATAAGGATGAAGGTAATTGTATTGAATCTATACTATATGCCTATGATTTATAATATTTAATGCATGATTTGATAAATGCTTGCTTTTATAGGTGCAAAAATGAGATATTGTGTTTGAATTTGTGAACACTTTGCACAAATTAATCACCAAGCTACTTGATAAAATTTGTCTTAATATATTTTTTTAAAGCTTGGATTGATTAATTCACCTTCATTAATATTCATGCCTAGTTCTTGATTGCTTTGATTGATAGTTTTAATTGCATGAATATTCGTTTGAATCTTTGGACATTGACATGAGTTAAATAGATTGATTTCTTTGAACATGTTCATTGATTGAGTCCATTGAGATAGCATGTACCATATTGTGTCTAAAAGTTGGCATTTTTTTTTGGTATATTGCTATACATGCTTTGAAATGTTCTTGCACATGCTTGTGTGATTTTCTTTGAAATAAATATATGTTTGATTACTTGCATATGCTTAGATTAAATACATTGTTATGCATTGAAATAATTTGGATTATAATTGAACAATTATGCTTTCATTATTTCTTTGCTATAGCATATGTGCTCATCATGTTTAGAAAATCATGCTTATATAATTTTTGTTATGACATGATGATAATTAAACCTCATTGTTCATTAGTACTTATGATTTATTATATACATATGAGCTTTTGGTTCTTGTTTGGATAGGATAGGTTATGAAAGATTACTATTATCATTTACGCATGTATTGAATGAATCTTTCATATGCTTAAAGTATGTTTGTTCTATGAAAGTTATATAAAATTGCTAACAATTGGTAACGATTGGTATCAAAATTGCTAAAGATTTTTTAACTTTCATAGATGCTTATTTATGTGCCTATCATTGATATAGCTTGTACCTCTCATGAAAAATTGTGTGTGCCTTATATTGATTAATCCTTATTTTGAAAATGATGAGAAATCTTATAATACAATTTTGCTTGATTTGTTTTGTGATAACAATCGGTATGCTTCTTGATGACATATCTTTAATAATTGGTATGAGCTTGTATGCATGTGCTTGAATTTATGCTTAATTGCTATTGATGTTTTAGGTTCTAAGCACATCTTATGATAACATGATTTATGAGTAGATTGCATATCATTCATTATCCTTTGCTCATAAATTTCATGTAGTAAATTTGATGACTTGTGCTAAAATGCCAAATTTAGATACACTTATACTTTTGTGCTTGAATACATGTATGTGAACTTCATTGTACATATTACACTTGATTACATGCACTCAAAATACTTGTGATATTATTGGTATCAAGCATTTTGTCTTATGCTTTGAATTGATCTCTCTTTCTTTTGAAATGACAAAAAGGGAGAGAAAGTTTAGAGATATTTCTTCTTGTATGCTTATTGCAATTGATATAGGAGTTTAAACATTTGGTATAAATAGCATCAACAAAAAGGAGGAGAAATGTTTCATGAATATATTTGTTAATGATGCCTCTTTGTGTTTATTTGCTTATTAATATGCACATGTCTTTTTGCTATGAAAAAAAGGGGGAGAAATATCATATAGACAAATTTGCTTGTGCTTGATATACATATGTTTATGCATGCTTAATTGCTATATATGCTCTAACATATGTTTGTTGAGTTGTGTTGGATTAGGTTGCATAAATTGAGGGGGAGTTTTCCAAAATGTCTTTCAAAATCTTAAATGTTTCAAAGAAAGCTTTTCATCAAGCAAATTTATCTTTAAGTTTTGTCATATCAAAAAAGGGGAGATTGTTAGCCTTGAATTGATCCTTATTTTGAAATGATAAAACATTAACGTTAAATAAACTTGATCAAGATTTTGAAAAAGATTTATTTAGTACATGTTCTTAAGTTTTATATTTTGGTACTAAATAAATAATATGATTTTCAAAGCTTAAACAAACCTTTCTTTGTTTTCATATTTCTCAAACCAAATCTACCTTTAAAGATTATTTATTTGAGCTTAAATGAAAGTTCAATTGTTGGTTTTAATGTGAACTTATTCATTTTGGACTTAATACAATTTTGATAATATTGGTTTTGAGAAATAGATTAACTTAAGAAAGCTATTTTACAAGAACAAAGTTTTCCAACATTGAACTTGTTTTATTTTTCTGTATTAATTCACAAAGTCTTAATATTTGAATTTTATATGGTTAGAAAGATCTTTGAGTCTACTTTCTAATGGATTAAACAAAATCAAAATCCAAATTTTCTAAGAAAAGATTTTGAATTTTTACTAGACACTTTGTAGTTGTAAAAAAATTGCACAAGGCATAACTTTGAAAATTCACTATAATTCGTACACAGTGAATTAGTGATGAACTTCATATGGATAGAAAGCCCTTAAGTCTAGTTTCTAAATCTTCAAACAGTTTGTGATTTGGATTTGTATAACTCAAGTTATAATCAAATTAGTAAGTAGGGTGTAAAATGGGAAACTACCACCCAGCATGGACATGATCGATCTCCTCTAGAAGGGATCAATTGGTTTTCAAACAGAATGCTCCCATGACCCAAAATCCAAAAAAGGGATCGATCGATTAGGCTATTTTCAAAGGGAAATTGGTTCAAAACATAAACCAATCGATCCCCTGAAGGCCAAAATCACTCCAACAGCTATTTTATCAAGGATTCAATGGCTACTTTCACTTCCCAAACATTTCCAATGGCTGCTTCTTCAAATTCTCTATAAATTGGGCACTCCAACACACCAAGAAGATTGATGAATCAAGAGAGAAAGAGCCAACAAGTAATATTTTCATCCTCTTAAATAATCAAGAGTTTTTAGAGCTTCAAAGTCTATATCTTTGCATTTATTGTATTCAAATTATTTTTATTGTTCATTCATCATTTTCTTGTCTATACCATTGTATACTTCAAATTAGCAAACACCTAACCTTTGAAAGGTTCTTAGAGTTTGCAAAACACTTCAAAAAATTTGTATTGTGTGCTTGTAAGCTTAAGGGGGAGGATAACCCTTAAGAGTGTGTAGTGTTGAGTTTGTAAAGCTTTGAGAAGCTTGTTTGTAATCTTCAACACATAGTGGATTGGAGCCTTGGTGTGAACAACCAAGAGAGAGGATGTAGGTGCCTTGTGAAGAAAGACCGAACCTTTATAAACAATTGTATTTGATTTCTTTATCCCTATCTCCTTATAATTTACTATTGTTCATATTTGATTTTAAGTTCATTAATTGTTATTGTTTTCATTATATTTTCATCAAAAGGGCTTATTGTCTTAATTTCCATTCAACTATATTGAAATCATTATTTGGGAAGAATTTGGAGAGATCCAATTCACGTCGCCTCTTGGATCACCATCTAACCTATAAAGCTAACATAATATTATCATAAGTCATTTAGCAATTATAAAATGATATTTTATCATTTACAAATTAATTTATAAATTAATAAACTAAATTAATTATATATTAAGAATTTATTATAAAACAAGCTATGTTTTAAAGTTTATTTTTGTATTTATATTTTTGTTAATTCAATTTAATATTAATTAATATTTAATTAATAAACAATAACATTAATTATATATTATGAATTTATTATAAAACAAGCTATGTTTTAAAGTTTATTTTTGTATTTATATTTTTGTTAATTCAATTTAATGTTAATTAATTAATATTTAATTAATAAACAATAATATTATTTGTCATATTATTTATTAAAAATAGTATTATTAAAAAACCTTATTTTAATTATAAGCATTATTATCGTTAATTAATATTATAAATTTATAATATAAAATTTATTATATTATATAATTAACAATTTAATTTATTATTAATCAATTTATAATTTATAATTTATAATTATATTTAACATTTAATATTTAATAATAATATAATCTAAAATAAATCAGTAATATAATATTATAATATAAATGTTTATAATATTATATTATAATTATTTGAACAATAATTCTAACAGTCATTGATACTTATAATCATTATTATATAGTACTAAATTTTGGAATAGTAAACTAATTTAATAATAATATATAAAATATTAATTAATTAATAACTTATAATTATATATAAATATAATTGTTAATATTATATAATTTTAAATTATAATTATATATTCTACTATATTTATAAATGAAGTTACTATTTATCATTATTATATATTAGAAATATTAATTAATAAATTGTTATACTATTAAATTAGTATATATTAATAAATTATAATTTTAATAATTCAAATAATTAAACAATTAATAATATTATAATATTATAATTATTATAATCATTTAAATTAGATAATAAAGTAATATACAAATTATAATTTTTCAATAAATAATTATATTAATATAATTTATTTAATTATTATTATAATTAATATTATTAATTATCTTAGATTTCTAATATTATTATAATATTATTCTATAATTTATTATCAATAAACTAATACTTATATTAATTAAACAAATTGTACATAACATATGAATTTATATGTTAATAATTATTATACTATGATAAAATTATAAATTATGTACTTTTAATTTATTTTAATTAAATATTAATTATTATAAGCTAATTGAACGTTTAAATATTAGTTATTTAATAATTATCAATTATATGAATAAATTATCCAAATATTATAATAATTATAATAATATTAGTTATAAAACATTCAAATAGTTTTTAATAATCTCTTTAATAATAATTAATTTAAAAATTATTCTAATTTATTAAGCTAATAGATAATTTATTTATATTACTTATTAATAATAAATATTAATTATTTATTATAAATTTTAATTTATCAAAATATTAATAATTACTATTAATATTTAATTCAATTAATATAATATAAGTTTTAATTATTAAATTAAAAGTAATTAATATTTTTATAATATTAATAACTTTATTAATAATTTCTATTATAATTATTAATAAAGTTTATCCAAAATAAAATAACTATTTTATTATAATATTATAATAGATTTATTATAATATACTAATAAATATATACACTTATGAATATATACTATCGATTAGTACTATTATTTGAATAGTTTAAATAAATATAATAATTTAAAATAATTTAAATAAATTAGGACATCTAAGTGACAATTGTACTATTATTTATTTGAATAATTATACATGATATTGATATTATTATTTGTAATTAAATTATTAATTAAATATGAAGTTATAATAAAGAGTTTAACTATAAAATTAGTTATATAATTAACACTAAATAATTAATAATAATTATTATTTTAAGTATCTTTATTCTTAGTTATAATTACTGAGTAAGCTTAAATAGTTACAATTGTTTGAACAATTTTTTATTTCTAATAGTAGTGATCTTTTGTTTTGTCATAAAACAATTGTTTCTATTCATACAAGTTTATTCAAAATAAAATAATACTACTTTATTAATATTTTGCAAATTAATAGGTAGGAGATTTAAAAAATAAATCTATTTACTGAACAAGTTCAAATAGTTACATCCATTAGAACAATTATTCATTTCAAATTGTTATGACCTTTTGTTTTATCATAAAATAATTGTTTCTATTCATACAAAATTATTCAAAATAAAATAATTTTGATTTACTAATATTTTAAAAATTAATAAGAGATTTAAAAACTAAATCTATTTACTAAACCAGTTCAAATAGTTATGACTATTTGAATAATTATCTATCTCAAATCATAATGATCTTTATTTTGTCATACAACAATTGTTTCCTTTCATACAAGCTTATTCGAATTAAAATGATACTAATTTAATAATATTTCAAAAATTAATAAGAGATTTAAAAAATAAATATGTTAGCCGACTAGTTCAAATAGTTAAGACTATCAGAATAATTATCTATTTCAAATCATTCTATCCTTTTGTTTAGTCATAAAATAATTATTTCAGTTCATACAAACTTATTTGGAATAAAATAATACTAATTTATTAACATTCGAAAAATTAAAGCAAGAGATTTAAAAAAATAAATTTGTTTACTGAATAATTTCAAATAAATGACTATTTAAATAATTATCTATTTAAAATTATTATAATTATAATATTTGAAATGTTAATTAATTAAATTATTAAAGATTTATAAAATATTAGTTTATTATTAATAAATAGTTTGAAAATTTTATTAAATATAATTAGTATTATTTAATTTAATACTATAATAACTGATTATTTTTTATATATAACTAATATAATAATTATTAAAATCTATATGATCTATAATAGTATTTTGAAAATTAAATTTTATGTATGTTAAATGAATGTATTAAATAAATATATATATATATACAGACATAGATTGTTTGAAGCTATGTTTTCTAATTAACTCTTGGACACTTCTCTATCCTTTGGAACAAAATAAAAAAAAGAAAATTAACAATTATCTATCGATAATTAATAATTATAAATAGATAGTTTCAAATTATATTGTTATTATTTATTATATATAATAATATTATTATTATTTAAGACAATTGTTTTTTTTAATAAAATTAAAATTTGATATAATATATTTAAGACTATATTTTCATTATAGTAATAATGAAAATATCAATGATTATAGTTTTAATTATTTTTTAATTTATATATTGTAAATTGAAATATATATTATTATAATAAAATAATTAATTTATCAAATAATAAATAATTATTAATAAATAATTGTACTAATAGTGATTTTATAAAAATAATTGATCAAGTAGTCATAACTATTTAAACTTGTTTGGTAAATAAATTTATTTTTTCAAATCTTTTGCCTATTAATTTTCCAAATGTTCATAAATTTGGATTATTTTATTCTGAATAAGCTTGTAAGACATGAAACAAATATTTTATGACTAAACAAAAGTTTTGAACGATTTGAAATAGATAATTATTCTAATTTTTTTAACTATTTGAATTGGTTTACAAAACATATTTATTTTTTAAATCACTTATTAATTTTCAAAATATTATTAAATTAGTATTATTTCGAATCTTAATTTTTATATAGTATTATTATATTATTATTTAAATTATATTATTTGATAAATTAAATAATTAAGATAAATAATTATGTTCTTATAATTTATAACTATTAATAACATTATTACTAATACTATATAAAAACCTAATCATTCATTAATATATTAATAAATCATTGCAACATTTTGTTTTGTAATAAAACAATTGTTTCAATTCATGTTAGCTTAATTGAAATAAAATAATACTAATTTGTTAATATTCCAAAAATTAAAAAGTAAGAGAATTAAGAAAATAAATCTGTTTATCGAACAAGTTCAAATAATTAGGACTATCTTAATAATTATCTATTTCAAAACATTACAACCTTTTATTTTGTCATAAAACAATTGTTCTATTCATTCAAGCTTATTTCAAATAAAATAATATAAATTTATTAATGTTCCAAAAATTAATAAGTAAAAATTTTAAAAATAAATTTAGTTAAAAATTAATGTTCCAAAACCAATTGTTTCTTCAAAATAAAATAATACTATTTTATTACTATTTTGAAAATTAATAAGAGATTTAAATATTAATTTTATAAAATAAAGTAATATATATTAAATATTATTTAAAGAAATAATATATTATAATTATATACTAATAATTAATAAATTATAATATATTAATAATATTATATTAATTTGTTTATAACTTATATTATATTTATAATAATAATAATTTATATTAATATCAAAATATACTTATTTAATATTATGTTAATTTATAATATATATAATATAAATTAGACTATTCACATATACATTTAATTATATTTCTTTCCTTAACAATGTTCATAATGATATTATATTAAATTTATATTATATAGATATAATATATAAATTAATTTATATTAGATTATTAATATAATATATATTATTAAATAATATCAATTATTTAAATAGATTTAATATATAGTAATTTATATTATATTCATTAGATATAATTAATTACTAAATTATATACATAAAATTAATATAATATATAGTTATTATATTAACACTAATAATAATTATATTGTTAATTTATTTAACTATAATAATTATAGTATAATTATTCTAAACAGTTGTTTTATGACAAAACAAAAAAGTCATAAGAATTTGAAATAAATAATTATTCATATAGTCATAATGATTTAAATTTGTTCGATAAATACATTTATTTTTTAAATCTTTTACTTATTAATTGTCTTATTAATAACTATTTATAAATTATTTTTATAAGTATAACTAAAAATTAAATAATTAATATAATATCAAACAAGTTTAATATAATAGATTTAATTTATTTCATACATAAATATTATTACTTTTGTACCTTAACAATATTATCAATTATTGTATATTTATCAAATATATTATTAAATTATTTTAAATAATATTAATTATTAGTAATTTACTTGTTCTAATAATAAATATAATAACTTAATCCTTTTGTAATATTATAATTATAATTATTATAATTATAATAGATTAGAATAATATAGTATTAAATTAGTAATATTTGATAATTATATTATCAAATAATTAATTTATTTAAAATAGATAATTAATGGAATAAATAAACAATTGTTTATTACTTAAATTTTAAATTAATTTTACTAATTATATAGTACTATATATTAACTGAAATAAATAATATATAATTGTTGTTTATAATGGTAAATATTATTTAAAATAGTTAATAATATTTTAAAAATTATTTTTTATTTAATTTACATATTATTATAATTAATTTAACTAATAAATTAGATATTATTATACTATATTTATAAATGAAGATTAAATATTATTAATTAAATTAAATTAATATTATTAAATATTATTACTATATATTATTATAATTATTGTAATATTGATATATTATTATAATATATTATTAATAAATATATAATAATATTAATATATTTTTAATACATTATAAATATTAATTAATAATTTTAATAATACAATATTATAATTTCATGCTTCTTGTACAAATTAATCATAACAAAATCTAATTAGTCAAACTTAAGTTGCTTGATTATTTTTTGAACTGAACTCATAAAAATCAAACTACATCTTGAAAAGAGTTGAACTATTCAATCCAACATCTAATGGCAAGTACATAACTTTAGTTATATAGATATCAATAAAAATATTAAAATATTAAATAAGTTAATTAATTTTCAAGTAATTAATTAGATTAATATTATTTTATCCGATATTTATATAATTGTAGTTTTATTATTTCAAATAACATAATTGATAAGAACAATTATCAATATTGTTTAATATTAATACTAATTTAATATCGATATTAATATTAAGCTTTTTATTAATTGATAACGATTTGAACAATTAAATATTTTAATAATTATTATAAATTCTTACAATTAATAAGGATTATTATCTTAAATTATTAAAAGTATGAACTTTTATTATGATAAATAAAATAAATTAATAAATTATTAATCAATAATTCATATTAAATCTAAGTGGTTATGATTTTCATAAATATTTAATTAGATAATATTAATTTATAATAAAATATTTAACAATTAAATTTATATACAATTATTTGAATATTGATTTTAATTTAAATATTTTAATTATTGATTTAAAATATCTATAATATTTAAATAATAATATTTAATAATTATTAGTAACTAATTATTGTATATAGAATTAATTGTCTATATCAAACTGGCTCAATCTGTTCAAACAAGCTTATTTAAAAGAAAGTAATACTAATCTAATAATATTATGAAAATTAAATAATTAAGAGATTGAAAAATAAATTTATTTGTTGAGCCAATTCAAATAGTTAAGGCTATATGAATAATTATCTATTTCAAATTGTTATATTCTTTTATTTTGTCATAAAATAAATGTTTTTGTTAATATATTTTTGTTTAGAATAACATAATATTAATTTATTAATATTTTGAAATTTAATAAGAGATTTAAAAAATAAATTTATTTACCAAACTAGTTCAATTATTTATTTCATATTGTTATAACCCTTTGTTTTGTCATAAAATAATTATTTCTATTAATATAGTCTTATTCGAAATAAAGTAATGCTAATTTATTATTACAAATAGTTATGACTATTTGAACAATTATCTATTTTAAATCATTATCACCTTTTATTTTGTCACAAAACACTTATTTTTGAATTACAAGGAATATATAATTAATATTTTTATAGTATTTATATTCATAATAAAACAACTATTTGAATATTATTCATCTTATTCCTAATTGTTATATTCTTATAATTACCAATTTTATTTACAATTCAAATTATTCAAATATTATAATAAATTATTATTAATTTGTTTACAATGACCAATATTTATTAAATTATTTTAACATTGTTATTTATTTAAGCAATTATGTTTTATAATTATCGATTAGTTTCCTCGTACTAATTTGTATATTAATATAAATTATTAATATATATATTATGGAATATGAAATTATATTATTAATCATTATATATATTAAATTAATTAAATTTAAAAATTATTTGAACTGGTTCGAAAAATAGAATTAATTTTTACATATTATATATAAAATTATATAATTAAATAGTTATAATTACTTATAATATAAATTATATTAAATAATTATAATATATAATTATAATTTATTAAAATAATTAATTTGTTTAGTTATATATTTATTTTTATAATAAATATTAAATTATTTATTTAATAATTAATTACTTTATAATTAATGATATTAATTTAGTTATTAAATTATCTAATAATAAATTCTTAGTTAGTTTAAATAATAATATTAATTATTATTATAATAGTAATAATATTAATTATAATAATAAATAATAGTCAAAATATAACTAATAGTAATAATTTTAATTATTATTAATATTTCCAATATAATAATATTTAATTAATTATAACTTAATTATAAAATAGATTAAATAATAATTATATTATTCATAAATTATATAGTCTTAATAAATAAATTTATTATAAGTAAATTAATAATTATTTATTAAGATGATAATAAATATAATTATATTATAGTAATTATATAATTATAATTATAATACTATAAAAATAGCTATCATTTTAATATTGATAAATAAATATCTATCAATATTAGACTATTAGAATCAAATAAGTAATATATAATTATACATAATATAATTGTATTCAAATGTATTATTAAATAATCTTAAAATAATATTTATAGTAATTAAATAAACACTAATATTGATATTTTAATTAATATTTTTATTATGATACTTAATTACTATAATATATTTAACAATTAATAATATAATAATTATTGTTTATTTAATAGAAAAATATTAATGTATTATTAATAATCTTTAATTTATAGAGTTATATATAATTTAAATTATATGCAATAATTATTATTGTATATTGACTTGTTCTAATATAGAATAATTATTATAACTTATTATAATAATTTATATTCAAAATAAATATAATAAATTAATATTTATTAGTTATAACTATTATAATAATTGTTTAATACTATATTGAATTAAAATTATATAACTATTAATTATATTAAGACTATAAATATAATATTATATAAAATTAGCAATAATAACAATTAGTATAAATTTATATTAATTTATTTTTTATATTGAATAACTATAAATATTATAATTTATAAACTTTAATTAATTAATTAAAATATTTATAAATATAATAGAACATACATATTCTTAATAATAAGTATCATAATATTATTCAATATTATTTGATTGATATATTAGTGTTTATTAATTATTATAATAATTAAGTATATTATTTTTTAATCCATTTTATAATTAAGTTATAATTAATTAAATATGATTATATTGGAAATATTAATAATAATTAAAATTATTACTATTAGTTATATTTTGACTATTATTTATTATTATAATTAATATTAATATAATTAATATAAATATAAGTATTTTATAATAAAAATATTATAATAATTAATAATTATAATTATTACATAATTTTAAATATTTATTATTATTAATTTAATTATTTAAATTAATTTATATTATTAAATAGAATAAATATAGTTAATTAGAATTTTATATAAATTATAAATAATTTATTAGATAATAGAAGATAATTATTCAAAAATGTAAATTATAATAAATCATTATATAACAATTATAAATTGCCATATTAATTAAATTTAATCTAATTATATACTATATAATTAGATTATTAATAAACTTTTGTTATATTATTTATAAACAAAATTAAATGATAATTATATTTATAATAATTATAAATTAATATTTATCAATTAATTTAAATATTTTTATTTAATATTTAATTATTAAATATAAATTATAAATAACAATTAATAGTGTTATAATTATATAATACTAATAATACTATTATATAATAGTATTTATTTACATATAATTATAGCCTTATTAATATTGGTTTATTAATAATTAATAAATAATTAGTAAATTGATTTCTTTATTAATAATATTAACAAATCTATTATATTAATATAATATAATAATGCCTATATTAACTAATATTACTATAAATGAATAATTTAAATTTTATTTGATTTATAATAATATTTAATATTATTATGTTACTATATCCAAATAATATTTATATAAAATATTATATAATAACTATTAAATTATTATTTATATACTATCTGAATATAAAATATATAAATATTAAATAATATTCATAAAATAATATAATTATAATACTATATTTATATATAATAATTATTATAGAATAACATAACAATTATTATATATAATTAAATAATATAATAATTAATTTATAATTAATATATAGTTGTTAAATATTTAATACTATAATTGTTATTAACATATTTAATATATTAATAAAATAAATTTATTTATAGAGTTCTAAATATATTATATTCAGATAGTATTGTTAATTATTAATTAAAAAACATTTAATGTTATGACTATTATTTTTTTAAATAATATAATTACTATTAAAATTTGTAATTAATTAAAACAACCTTTTGTTTTGTCATAAAAAACTTATTTTAGTTCATATAAGGTTATTGGAAATAAAATAACACCATGTTATTAATATTCTGAAAATTAATAATTAAGAGATTTAAAAAATAAATCTATTTACCGAATAAGTTTAAATAATTATAGCCATTTGAACAATTATTGATTTGGGATCGCTATAACCTTTTGGTTTGTCATATAATGATTTTATTTATTCATATAAGCTTACTTCGAATAAAATAATGCAAATTTATTAATATTAAGACAATTAATAAGTAAAATATTTAAAAAATAAATCTATTTATCGAACAAATTCAAATCATTATGACTATCTGAATAATTATTTATTTCAAATTTTTATGACTTTTTTGTTTTGTCATAAAACAATTGCTTCCATCAATACAAGCTTATTTGGATTAATATAAATTCGTAATTATATAATAGTAATAATTGAAAAAATAATATTATATATTATAATATTAATTGAAAAACTAACTAATATATATTATAATTCATTATAATTCAAAATAATTTTAAAATATTATTATAATATTTTTTTCAATTAATTATATTATAATTCATATAATTATTAAAATTATTAGTAATTAATAACAATTACTAAATCTTGTTTAGTATTAATTATATAATTAATGTATTATTAATAGTATAATCTAATTTAATATTATATGTTCAGTACTATAATTAATAATAGAATTATATCGATATATTTTTAAATACTATTATTATTATTATTATTATTATTATTATTATTATCAAATTATTTATATTTTATAAATTAATAATTAATATATAATTATTTGTAACATTAAAAATATTATTTAATTATTATATGTTATAAATACTGTATATTAATAATTTATTAATTGTTCATAAATAATTGTCTATTATCTATTTCAAAAATTTTGAATTATATTATTTTAATTATAAATCTCTTTTATTTGTAGATAAATTAATGTATAGTAATTTATCTATTGTTAAATAATCGTTAAATTATAATTATTATATTATAATAATTATTATTACTAATTATAGTTAATAAATTTAAACATATAATATTTATTAATATTAATTAATAATTATTTCATATAGTCTTAACTATTTGAACTGATTTAGCAAATGGATTTATTTTTTAAATCTCTTAACTATGAATTTTCAGACCATTATTAAATTAGTATTATTTTTTTTTGAATAAATTTGTATGAACAAAATAATTGTTTTATAATAGAACAAAATTAATACTATATAAATATTAATAATAATTAATAATTAATTAATAATTGTAAAAATTAATAATAATTACTAACCATCAACTTTTCTTCCCCTATTTTCTTGGTAGGATTAAATGATAGATAAGAACCTATAAATATGCAGTATTCAAATTCTTTTTTCATGATGTTATTTTTATTAAATAGAAAATTAATATATGTTAAATATATAATTAATAATATTTATACATTAGTATTACATTAAATATAAATTGATAAGTATAATTTAATATAATGAAATTATATTTATTAATTTAATAATTCACAATAATTTCAAATTATAGTAATTAAGTCTTAATTATTATAATTAATTTAAATTAATTATTAATAAACTATTAATAGTTTAAATTATTTATAACTTTCTTGTAACATTTATAATTTCAAAGCCTATTTATTATGTAAATTTATTAAATTATTAGTATAATAATTATTTATTATTATAAATAATTACTATTATTAAATTAGTATTTTATGACAAAATAAAATGATTTGAAGTTTACAATTGTTCAAATAGTTATATATTTGAACTGGTTTGGTAAACATATTTATTTTGTAAATCTCTTACTTATAAATTTTAATAATTTTTATTACTAAATTAATTTTAAATTAATTTTTTTTTATCAATTATTAGCCAAGTTAATAAATTATTAGCCAAGCTAATAATTAAATATAATTAATTTATTATATTTTTTAAATTTTAAATTAATTTTTATTAAATTAATAATATAAATTAATTCTTTATATGTATTTTTAAAAATATAATGATTTAATTATTAATTAAAATAGATTAAACTATTTGGGGAAATAGTTTACATATGATAGTTTAACCTTTTAAATATTATTTAATATTAATATTAATTTATTATATTAATAAGTTTGTTAAATATAATTACTTGTATGGTATAGAGACTAAAATAATACTAATTTATTAATACTCTAAAAATTAATAAGTTTGAGATTTAAAAAATAAATCTATTTACTGAATAAGTTTAAATAGTCATGTCCATTTGAATTTTATCTATTTTAAATTGTTATGATATTTTGTTTTATCGTTAAACAATTATTTCTATTCATACAAAATTATTCAGATTATTAAATATATTATTCAAATTAATAATTTTATAAATATAATATTAATTTTAAACATATAATAAAAAAAAGAAATATACAATTTAATTATAATAATTGACAATATTTAATTATTATAATTAATTAAATAATAATTATAATAAATATAACTATATTGCTTTTGTTATATATTTACTTATAACAAATTGTTTATCAGCTTATAAACAATGTATAAGCTATTTATAAGCTTATAAATTATAATAAATTCATAATATATTATAACAATAATTGTAAATTATAACTATTAAAATTATAATTATATTATTAAGTAATTATATAATTTTGCTATAAATTAATATTTATTAACTACAAATAATAGAATTCATAATTATTATAAATTATAAATAAATATAATTATATATTAATTATTTAATTAATTATAATATTAATTGATATAAATATATTATTAAAATATTGTCATTATTAATTAGTAATTTATTTATATAAACTTAGAATAATTTATAATTATTACATAATATTGGTTATAAAGTTTTATAACTAATATATAATATATTATTATATATCAAATTATTAATATAGAATTAATTAATATAATATTAAATTCAAATATTATTAATATGAAAATTATCTTATTATTGTTTGTATTATTACAAATAATAGAATTATATCAATATTAACATATAATGAATATATTATAAATTATTATAATTATAAAAATAATTATTATTATACATTATTTATTTATATAT
This sequence comes from Durio zibethinus, assembly GCF_047325235.1. NCBI lineage: Eukaryota > Viridiplantae > Streptophyta > Magnoliopsida > Malvales > Malvaceae > Durio > Durio zibethinus. The sequence goes on from NC_143178.1 coordinate 16,868,654, forward strand.
AAATAATTTATATATATTTATTATATAAATTACATTCATATTATAAGCTATAATTATAATAAATAAACAAGTTAAATAAATATATCATTTAATAATTATTTTAATAAATTATATTATTATATTTTAGAAATTAATATATTATTAAATAATAATTATTTACAATATTATAAATATTAATTATATATAATATAGTTTATAAGTATAATATATTTACATTATATTATAAGATAATAATTCCATATTATTAGATAATATTGTACTAAATAAATTATATAATAAATTAATAATATTTATTTATAGTTATTAATAGTAATATAATTAAATTACATTAAATTTATAATTATAAAAATTATAATTTAAATTATTAATTCAAACATAATTTCTAATTAATTAATATTAATTTTAAATCTTATTAATTCAATTATTATTATTAAATAATATGTATTAGCTAATACATTTTTATTATTACTAATTATGGATATTATAATTATTTAATGAAATATTATTTAAATTATTTTAAATATAAATTATTAATAATAACTATATTATTATTTTAATTGTAATATAATTTTTAATTAAACAAAATTAGATATTAATTTAAATAAACAATAATAAATGTTTACAAATGATATATCAAATAATATTTGATAAAAAATATCATTATATAATAATTAATAATATAAATTCAAATATTATAATTAATATACTTTATTAATAGTTACAAACAATATATTATAATTAATATTATAATCAATTTTAATTTATTTAATAATATTATTTAAATTATTAATTAATATATCGATTAATATTATTAATAATAAATATTAATATTATTAATATTAATAACTATTGTAATAAATATGATATAATAATTTAGTTTTATGTATAACGTAGAAATTAAAACATAATTAAATAAAAAATAAATAAATTATTTAATTTATTTATTTATTATAATATGATAACTAGATATTTTATACAACATAATATATTAATATATATTTAAATAAATAATTGTACAATTGTCACTTAGATGTATAAATTTATTTAATTAAATTTATAATGACTGTAAAAAATTTATAATGTTTGTATTTATTAAATAATTATAATTATAATAGTCATAACTATTTGCAATGGTCAGGCCAACAAATTCATTTTTTAAACTTATTAATTGTTATAATATTAATAAATTAGCATTACTTTATTCTGAATAATACAGATCAATAGAAAAAATTGTTTTATGACAAAACAAAGGATTATAACAATATGAAATAAATAATTGTTAAATTGTTATAACTAATTGAACTAGTTTGATAAACAAATTTATCTTTTAAATCTCTTAGTAATTTTGAAAATATTAATAAATTAATATTATTTTATTCTAAACAAAATTATATTAACAAAAACATTTGTTTTATGACAAAATAAAAGAATATAATGATTTGAAATAAATAATTATTCATATAGCCTTAACTATTTGAACTGGTTCAACAAATAAATTTATTTTTCAAATCTCTTAATTATTAATTTTCATAATATTATTAGATTAGTATTATTTTTTTAATTAATTAATATTTATAGAATATCAATATATTTATAATTATGTATTAAATTTATAATTTTAATATAAATTTTAAATTTATATTAATAGTTATATAAATTTATGAATAATTTATTTACTTATTTAGTTAGAAATATTACTAATTTAATAATATTTCAAAAATTAATAAGTAAAAGATTTAAAAAATAAATTTGCTGGCGAAACTAGTTCAATTAGTTAAAATGATTAGAATAATTATCTATTTTAGTAACAACAATTTATTAATTAAACAAATATTTATATAATTAAATGAATTAAATTTATATTATAAACAAATGCTCTATATTATGATATATTAATATAGAATATATTATATTTTTTATTATCTTTAAAACTATTTAATTATAAGTAAATAATTAAATTTATTATTATACAATTATTACTACTAAATTAATAATAAAATTTATTATTTGTAGTAAATAATTTTTGAAAATATATTATCTATATTATAATAAAATAATATTATAACTAATTAATATACATATTACAAATAATAATATCAATATTAGGTATAATTATTCAAATAAATAATTGTCTATTATCTATTTCAAATAATTTAAATAATAGCTTATTATTTTATGAATTATTATAACATTATTTATTACATTCTTAATTAAATAATAAAAAATTTAAGTAGTGATAATTGTTGCAATTATGAAATACTTTATTATTAATAATAATACTAATTTATTACCTTTTGTTTAAATATTTTTTAATAAATTAATACTAATTTACATAATTTAATAATAATTATATATTATGAATAGTTACTTTATAATTATAAATAATTATATATTTATATAATTTATTAATATTTCTAAAGTTAAATTATTAAATTATTAAATTTAAATATATTATTATTAAAAATATATTAATATAATATAATTTATTAAAGTATGTATTAATTTTATAATTAATACAATTATAAATTATGATAATATTAATAAGTTAAATTAATATATAAAATAATTAATTATTATAATGTTATATTTATTATAACATTATATAAATATCCAATATTTAATTTATATAAAATTATAATTATATTATTATAATTTAAATTAAATTATATAGTATTAATTTAAATTATTAATATTATTAGTTAATATAAATATTATATATTATAATATTTAAGCATATATTTATAATATATCTATATACTAATAATTTAATTATTAATAATTGATACAATTTTTAATAGAAACGTAAATTAGACTAATATTCAAATAGTTATATAAATATTAAACAATTAACAATTTCAAAAATTAATAAGTAAGAGTTTAAAAAATAAATCTATTTACCGAATCAGTTTAAATAGTTATGACTATTTAAACAATTCTATACTTCATATCATTATAACTTTTTATTTTATCATAAAACAATTATTTCTATTCATACAAGTTTATTCAAAATAAAACAATATGAATCTAATAATATTCAAAAAATTAATAACTAAGGGATTTAAAAAATAAATTTGTTTGCCGAACCAATTCAAATAGTTAAAACTATATGAATAATTATCTAATTCAAATTGTTATGACCTTTGTCTTGTCATAAAACAATTTTCTCAATTCATACTAGATTATTCGAAATAAAATAAAATGAATTTGTTAATATTTCAAAAATTAATAAATAAGAGATTTAAAAAATAATTTTGTTTACCTAACCAATTCAAAAAATTATACTATTTAAACAGTTATATATTTTCAAATCATTATTACTTTTTGTTTTGTCATAAAACAAATGTTTTTGTTCATATAAGTTTATTCGAAATAAAGTAATACTAATCTATTAATATTTTAAAAATTAATAAGTGATTTAAAATAATCAATTATAATTAAATTATTATATTAGTTATAATCGATAATTATAACAATAAATTTGAATTAATTATCTTTAATTATTATTTATAAATAATAATAATAATAATTATTTTATGTTATTAAAACAAAATTGGTTTATATTATGTTAATAATTAATAATTTATAAAATAAGTTATAATTATATTAACATATTTATTTCACTATTATTAATAGATTATTATATATAAGTTATAAATTTAATTATAATTTAATTATATATTATTTTTATTAATTTATTATTATTGTATTAACTATACAATTGTTAATTATTTTATTATTATATAATAAATTAATTAATCGTTATACAATTTATTTTAAAATAGTTTATAAACTATATCAAATATTAATTATAATTAATTTTATAAAACAATTGTTAATTATTAATATCATTATATTTATTAAGTTATATATAATAATAAATTTATATAATCTCATATTATGGTAATAATATTATTATATTATTATAATTTATGATTATATTTGAATAATTTCTAATATTAATAAATTGATATTATTTATAATTTATAATATACTATTTGAACAATAGTATAATTAATAATAATATATAATTCAATATATTATCAATACTTAATATTAATTAGTAATATTAATAGTATATTAATTCAAATATAATTTAAATAATAATTAATCATATATATATATTTAATATTATTAATATTTTAAAATAATATTTCAAAAATTAAAGAGTAACAAAATAGAAACTATTGTTTTAACATAATATAAAATTATTATAATATATAACATTATAATATATATAATATTTTTATAAAATAACTTAATACTATTTTTATAATATTATAATAACTATAAATAATAAATAATATTATTGTTTATTATATAATTATAATAATATTATATATTGTTAACCTTTAATTGATTAAGAGTTTTGATTTGACAAAACAAAAATTTGCCTAACTTGAATCAATCTTTTCTAAGCTTAAATTTAACATTTTCCCACCCTTCTATCTTGCCAAAATCCATTTGAGAACCAAAACAAGTCAATTTCTTGGAACAAAAATTGATTAGTGCAAGTTTAGATAGAAAGGATCGATCCCATTTTCTTCCAAAACTGAAATTCTTCAAGTTTTGGCAAAAACCAAAATTCTTCAAGTTTTGGCAAAAACCAATCGATCCCTTCCTTGTAAGGATCGATTGGTTGGGGTTTCAAGCTGATCAGATCGATCCCCTCATTCAAGGGATCGATCAATTTTTCATACAGAAAGTTTCCATCGTGCAATTTTCCAAAAAAAGGATCGAACCTCCCACATAGAGAATCGATCACCTAAGGCAAGGGATCAATTGGTTTCTTAAACAGAATGCTCCTCAAGTCTGAAAATCCAAAAGAGGGATTGATCCCTTCACATAGGGGATCGATCACCTAAATAATGGATCGATCCCTTGAATGAGGGGATCGATCGGGTAAAGCAATTTAGGCATAAAATCGTGCCTTCTCCAACATGAACCAATCGATCCCCTGAAGGCTAGAAACTCTCAATGGTTATTTTTTATCTGAAAGTTTTACAAGTTTGAAGCATTAAATGCAATCCAATGACTCCCAACTTTTTTTTACCTATAAATAAAGCATTCCACTGTAGAACAAGAGCAATAAGATCCAAGAGAACTTATTGCTATTCACCTACCAATTTGCTCAAGCATTCAAAGTTGTTTAAAGAGAAAAGTGCAGAATTCATATAAGTTTTTCTCTATTTTCTTATCTATACTATTGTGTACTTCAAATTAGCAAGCATCCAACTTTTGAGAGGTTCTTAGAGTTTGGAAAACACTTCAAAAACTCTGTATTGTGAGTTTGTAAGCTTAAGGGGGAGGATAACCCTTAAAAGTGTGTAGTGCTGAGTTTGTAAAGCTTTGAGAAGCTTGGTTGTAATCTTCAAATCATAGTTTATTGAACTCCTTAGCAAGAGAGGCTAAATGAAAGGATGTGGGTGCCTAAGGAATAACCGAACCTCTGTAAATCTTGGTGTCAAATTCTCTAACCCTATCTTTTGATTACTTTCAATTATTGTGCTTATTTGCTTAGATAATTTTTTAGCTAAATTTGTGCTTATTAGATATTGTTTTTGAAAATTTTATTAAAACCAATTCACCCCCTTCTTAGTTTATTCCAAATCTTTGAACTAACAATTGGTATCAGAGCTAGTACTCTTTTTTGTAGGTTTAACAACCTAAGAGCGATCCTGAAAATAGCTCAAAAAATATGGTAATCAATGTGGAAGAACCATCCTCAAGCTACAACAACTATAATGGTCAACAAGAGGTGTGTCTCATGGCAAATGAAATAGTTACAACATCTCTTGAAAGTGAAGGGCTTTCAATTGTAAGGCCTCCTCTCTTTGTTGATGACAACTATTCCTATTGGAAGACTAGGATGAGGTTTTCATTCAAGCTAATGATTATAAAGTTTGGAGGGTCATTGTAAATGTTCTCAAATTCCAATGAAGATGCTGGATGGTAGGGAGGTGATCAAGCTAAAGAGTGAATGGGATGTCAATGATATAAAGATGGCTCAACTCAATGCCAAAGCAATGCATGCATTTTTTTATGCATTGAGGCCAAGTGAGTACAATAGAGTCTCCTTGTATGAAAATGCAAAGAAAATTTGGGATAAGCTAGCTGTTACTCATGAAGGTACAAATCAAGTGAAGAAGATAAAAATTGGCATGTTCACTCATGATTATGAGCTATTCAAGATGAAACAGATGAAACCATTAGTGAGATGTCAAACCGCTTCATTGATATCATTAATGGTTTAAAGGCTCTTGGAAAGACTTACTTAAATGTGGAGATGGTGAAGAAAATTCTCAATAGTCTACCAAATAGCTGGGAAGCCAAAGTGACAGCCATTGAAAAGTTCAAAGATCCTCACACACTCTCTTTGGATGAACTAATGGGCTCTCTCCTCACTTATGAAATGAAGATAAAAAAGGGACAAAAACCAATCAAGAAAGGTGGCATTGCTTTCAAATTTCCTTTCAAGAAGATGAAAAAAGTTTTGGACAAGAGAAAGATGATGAAGATAAAGAGATGGCCATGTTTACAAAGAGATTCAAGAAGTTCATATAGATGAACAAGTTCTCAAGTAGAAAAAGACCACAAAGGGAGATGACTAAAGGGGAATCAAGTAGAAGAGAAAAGGATCAAATTATTTGCTATGAATACAACAAATCGGGTCATATTAAACTTGATTGTCCTTTGTGGAAAAAGCAAAAAATTACAAAGTCAAAGAAGAAAGCTATGATAGTAACATGAAGTGATAGTGACTTATTTGATGATGAATCAAATGAGAAAAAAGTAGCCAATCTATGTCTCATGGCTCTTGATGAGCCCAAGGTAACCTTTAATCTATGTGATTTAAATTCATACATATTTGATGAACTACAAGATGCCTATGATGAATTAGCCATAGAATTTGAGAACATGAGCATGAAATATAAGAAAATGGTCTTTAAATTGAAACTAGAAAATGAATCATTGACTAAAGAACAAGAAGACTAAAAAAAAAAGGTTGAGGTCTTAAAGTTGAATGTCAATGACTTTGACTAAGAAAAATGAAAATTTGCATAATTCATTTTTTTATATTTTATATGGGACATAAAAAACTCAATGACATGCTTGAAACACAAAGAGCTTTCTTTGATAAAGATAGACTAGGCTATAATGGTGGCAACAAAGAAACTCATTTAAAGAATTTCCTTGTTAAACCAAATTATTCATCTAGCATATGTGCACATTGTCATAAATTAGGCTATTCTATACAATATTGTTCCTTGAAGAAAGTCACTTATAGAGGTAAGCTCATTAGGAGAATGTGGATTCCAAAAGGAGTTAGCACATCTCAAGATGAGATTACTAAAATGAAGTGGATTCCAAAAGGCACAAAAATTGTTAGTACTAACACTTAATGACCCAAGAAAATTTGGGTACCCAAAATAAAATTTTAATTGTGTTTTTGTAAGTGGATGAGCATTGCTATAAAGCCAATTCAAGCAAGAACAATTCATGTTACCATGATAGTGGATGCTCAAAACACATGACCAGGGATAAAACTCTTTTTAAGTACTTGAAAGCTAAAAGTGGAGGAGATGTTACATTTGGTGACAACTTTAAAGGCCAAATTAAAGGGATTGGCTCCATTGGTAACAATTCCTCTACTACTATTGAAAATGTTTTACTTGTGACAGGACTCAAGCATAACTTACTTAGCATTAGTTAATTGTGTGATAAAGGATTTAGGGTTGTGTTTGAATTCATGTGCTATCAAGTAATTGATATCAAAACTAACAAACTTGTTTTTGTTGGACAACGTCAAGGAAATATTTATATAGTGCATCTAGATGACCTATCCTCTAAAAATGTTTGTTTTATGGCACAAAAAGAAAATGAAAGTTGGATTTGGCATAGAAGGCTTGGACATGCAAGTATGCATGTAATTTCAAAACTTTCTCAAAATGATTTGGTTGTTGGTTTGTCAAAGTTGAAATATGAAAATGACAAGGTTTATGATGCATGTGCTCAAGGAAAACATAGAAGAACTTCTTTCAAACCTAAGAATTGCATTTCAACTACTTCATATTGATATTTTTGGCCCTACTAGAATAATGAGTCTTTGTGGAAAACAATACGGGTTTATTATTGTTGATGATTTTACTAGATTCATATGGGTTCTCTTTTTGCATTCAAAGAATGAGGCTTTGGAAAAATTCATCACTTTTAGCAAACAAATACAAAATGAAAAAGGTTATTCAATTACTAGTATTAGAAGTGATCATGGAAAAGAATTTGAAAATCTTTGCTTTAATGTATTTTGTAGTGAAAATGGTATTAGCCATAATTTTTCTGCTCCTAAAACTCCTCAACAAAATGGGGTAGTAGAAAGGAGAAATAAAACTTTAGAAGAAATGGCTAGAACCATGCTTTGTGAAAATAATTTACCTAGATATTTTTGGACGGAAGCCATAAATACTTCTTGTGAACTTGAAAAACTGGAATAGCAAAGAGTGAATCAGAATTCAAAATGTTGGTAAACCTATTTACCGAATTCAGTGAAAGCAACTAATAAGAAAATAAGAAAGCTACCATCTTAGCTATTATAGCTAAGGATGGAATTACTTATATAAAAAGATCTTGCCTAGTAATTCCACTGGCCTATACTAGTTTTCATACCTACCATCCTTTCCTAGATCCTCTGCATTCCTTTCGTCATGACGACTAGTTAGTGACTTTGCTTCCCTATGAGCTTTTTAAAGGAAAAAAGGCCTAACATAAGTTATTTTCATTCTTTTGGTTGCAAGTGTTTTATTTTGAACAATGAAAAAGATGACCTTGGTAAATTTATGCAAAAAGTGATGAAGGGATTTTCCTAAGATATTTTTTAAATTCAAAAGCTTATAGAGTTTTTAATAAAAGAACATTAGTGGTTGAGGAATCTATACATGTTATTTTTTATGAGTCTAACCCACTTCCGAGAAAGGTGCCTCTTGATGATGATGATGTAGGTATACTTTAAGAATGAATCAATGATGCACCTCATAACATTAAGAAAAACAATAAAAAAGAAGATGATAAGTTTCTAGAGGAGCCATAACACATAGAGAGAGAGAGCCAAATCATCTTAGAGAAATGAGGTATGTTAAAGATAATGAAATTTTGGTCATCCAACTTAAGGGGTAAGAACTAGATCTTCTTATAATGTATGTAATTATGTTGCTTTCTTATCTCATATTGAACCCAAAAATATAGATGAAGCCTTAGGAGATGATCATTGGATATTGGCCATGCAAGAGGAATTAAACCAATTTGAAAAAAGCTTAGTATGAAATCTTGTACCTAGACTTAGTGATTATCCTACTACAGGCACAAAATGGGATTTTAAGAATAAAATGGATGAGCTTGGGAATGTTATTAGAAACAAAGCTAGATTGGTAGCTCAAGGGTATAGTCAAAAAGAGGGAATTGATTATGATGAAACTTATGCCCCGATTGCAAGGTTAGAGGCCATAAGAATATTGCTTGCATTTGCATGTTTTAAAAATTTTAAGCTTTTTCAAATGGATGTCAAGAATGCATTTCTTAATGTTTTATAAATGAAGAAGTGTATTTAGAGCTACCTCTCGATTTTGAAAATCCAAAATTTCCAAATCATGTTTATAAATTGAAAAAAACATTATATGGTTTAAAACAAGCTCCTAGAGCTTGGTATGAAAGATTGTCAAAGTTTTTGATAGAAAATGGTTTTAATAGAATGAAGGTTGATACTACACTTTTTATTAAAACAAAAGGAAATGACATTCTTATAGTGTAAATTTATGTTGATGATATTACATTTGGTGCTACTAACAAAATTCTTTGTCAAGAATTGGCTAAGATTATACAAGGTGAATTTAAAATGAGCATAGTGAAAAAATTCACATTCTTCTTAGGACTACAAGTAAAGCAAACAAAAGATGGCACATTCATTAATCAAGCCAAATACATCAAGGATTTGCTCATAAGGTTTGGATTGGAAGAATCAAAGCCTTGCTTAACACTAATGAGCACTTCAACAAAACTTTACAAGAATGAAAGAGGTAAATGTGTTGACTTTAAACTATATAGGTTTATGATTGGTTCATTGCTATATCTTATTGTAAGTAGACTTGATATTATGTTTAGTGTGTGTTTATGTGCTAGATTTCAATCTTCACCTAGAGAATCACATTTATCTGCTATCAAAAGAATTTTTAGGTACCTCAAAGACACCCTTAATTTAAGATTATGGTATCCAAAAGGTTTATCTTTTGCTTTACATGCCTATTATGATATGGATTTTGGTGGATGTAAAATTGATAGAAAAAGCACATTCGGTACTTGTCAATTGTTTGAAAATATGCTCATATCATGGTTTTTCAAGAAACAAAGTAGTGTTGCTCAATCTACAACCGAAGCTGAATATGTGGAGGTCGAAAGTTGTTGTGCTCAAGTTCTGTGGATTAAGCAACAATTAGAGGATTTTGGAATAACCATGGATCATATTCCCATTAAATGTGACAATACTAGTGCCATCAATCTCACTAAAAATTTAATTCAACACTTTAGAACCAAACATATTGAAATTAGGCATCATTTTATTAGAGATCATGTTCTAAAGGGTGATATTGTGCTTGAATATATTGATACCTTGCATGAACTAGCTAATATCTTCACAAAACCTCTTGATAAGGATATATTTTATGCAATTAGAGGTGAACTTGGTATGATGAATGTTCCTTAAAGTGAATTTCTTAATGTTATGATGAATAGTGCACTCTTAATTGATCAAATGTGTGTTTATCTAAATTTTTCTTTAGTTTGTGCATAATTGTATAATGCATGTTTGAATTATCATATTGCATGGTTTTTACATCTTTTAACTAAAAAAAATGCTACAGCAAAAACCAATTGATCCCCTTTGGAATGGATCGATTGGTTTCTTACCTTGTAGCTAAATTAAAGGGAAAACATAGGGAATCGATCGATCCCCTTGGGATAGGATTGATCGGGTATTCAACCAATAGCTAAAAAAAGTTGAAAATGTGCAATACCAATCAATCCCCTTCAAAACCAATTGATCGGTTCCAAGCAAGGACCAAAATCGATCGATCCCCTACTTCAGTCGATCGATTGGGTCATGTCTCTTTGGCATGATAAAGTTAGGTTTTCTCTTAGTTTGATCGATCATTTTAGCTTTCTTCTCCTATTCATTTTCTTCCCAAACTCATCCTTTTCAAACCCTTTATACTCCCACTCATTTCTCACCCAAAATTGATCCTTCTTAGCTACATTTCTTTAAATTTCTTCACTCCAACTTGATTTCTTGTCAAAATTCCTCCTTGAAACCCATCAAATCACACAAAAATTGATACCCATCTTTTTTCACTCTAGAAGGTTGATCTACCACACTCACTCATCCATTTTACATCTTCTATACATATTTTACTCCTCATTAATTTTACCTCAACATGGCCCTAAAAACCCAAGTTAGTGCTGGAATAAGGAATCCTCTAAGAAAGGTTTCAGGCTCAACAATGAAGCCTTCTTTCAACCAAAATTTCAACAATCCAGATGCAAAGGACTTGTATGAGACACATTTTGTACATTGGGAAGTAAAACTTGGAAGGGTAATTTCACTAGATTTTCTCCAATCAATAAAATTCCTTAACCTGCATGCTTTTGAGCAATTTGGATGGTTACATTATTTGTGCATGGATGGTCTACTATTTAAGAATCTAGTAAGAGTTTTCTATAGTAATGCTAGTTGTGTCAAAATTGAAGGATCAAATAGGTATTACCTTGATAGATTCAGAATATATGTGATGGGGAAAGAAATATTAGTTACCAAACAAGTGCTAGCTGAAGCTTTTAAGTTAGATGATAAAAGGGAAACAAATACTAGATGTGACATGGTGCAACTTGCTTAAGACATCTTTAGCAATCACAATCTACAAGTTGCTCCCACTCAAGCCTTTAGGTTATCCATGCATGATAAGTTGCTACAACTCATTGTAACTCATATGTTAGCACCTTTTGGGACATAATACTCCACCATTAGAAAGCAAGATTATTGGTGGATGTACAAGATTAAGCATGAACAGAAACCAAATTTGGTGCACTTCATTTTTAATGATATGATGAGGATAGTTCAGAATAGAGATTATACCTTGGTATATGAGTATGCTATAAGTAATCTTTTGAGGCATTTGGAAGTGAATACTAGAGAAGACAAGGAAATGCACTTCAATGACCCATTTAGTGTTCTTAGGCCTCTTATACTGCATAGCATAGGGTATGCTTAAACTGCAGCTGGACTATAGGTTAAAAAAGGTGATATTGGGGTTGCATAAGAAGAGAGGGAAGTGTAAGAACCTTTAGATATGCTTGAATCTTAAAAAGAACTCCTTACCCCATCATTTGACACTCAAAGAGCCTTAAAGATGCTCTTGCTTCAAATGAATAGCTTGCATTCGGTGGTTGAAAATATGAACACTAGATTGGAAACTATGGAGGAAACTCAAAATGAACTGGTAGCACAAGTTCATCATCTTAGAGCTGACATTGAGCATATAAGATCTAGTCATCGACACATAGGGTAGCCTTCTCATCACTTTCCTTATCCTTATAAATCTCTTCATTCTCCACCTCTACCTTAATGAGCTTTACTAGTGCCATTTCTTATGTTTTCTCACATCTTTGTATTTTGTAAATATATCTTTGCATTATAGTTTGTAAACTTTGGTACTTGATCTTTTTATTAATGAAACTTATCTTTCATTCTCATATGGCTTGTAACATTGTGGCATGTGACATTGATGTGTTGTTTGATGATTGATATGAGCTTAAGTGGCCTTGAATTGATTGTTCCCTCATTTTGATTTACTTCATCCTTTCTGTTATGACAAAAAAAGAGAGAAATATTGGTATGAAAAATTGCTTTGATGATCCTAATGATGTTGATGGTTTTGGTGATATTGGTTTTGCTTAGTTGCCTTAAAACTTATGCTTAAATTCAGGGGGAGTTATATTGTTATTCAGGGGGAGTTTTTTTTCATAAAATTCAGGGGGAGCTTGTTTTTCAAAAAGAAAAATGTTTTTAAGAAAATTTTTCATTAGGTTTTGTCATATCAAAAAGGAGGAGATTGTTAGGCTTGAATTGATTAAGAGTTTTGATTTGACAAAACAAAAATTTGCCTAACTTGAATCAATCTTTTCTAAGCTTAAATTGAACATTTTCCCACCCTTCTATCTTGCCAAAATCCATTTGAGAACCAAAATAAGTCAAATTCTCGAAACAAAAATTGATTAGTGCAAGTTTTGATAGAAGGGATCGATCCCCTAGCAAAAGGGATCGATCCCCTAGCAAAAGGGATCGATCCTGTTTTCTTTTAAAACTAAAATTCTTCAAGTTTTGGCAAAAATCAATCGATCCTTTCCCTGTAGGGATTGATTGGTTAGGGTTTCAAGCTAACCAGATTGATCCCCTCATTCAAGGAATCGATCACTTTTTCATACAGAAAGTTTCCATCATGATATTTTTCAGAAAAGAGATCGATCCTCCCATATAGAGGATCGATCACCTAAGGCAAGGGATCGATCCCCTCTTAAAGGGATAAATCGGTTTCTCAAACAGAATGCTCCCTAAGTTTGAAAATCTAGAAAAAGGATCAATCCCCCCACATAGGGGATCGATCCCTTTAATGAAGGGATCGATAAGGTAAGGCAATTTAGGCACAAAATCGTGCCTTCTCTAGCATGAACCAATCGATACCCTAAAGGAGGGGATCAATCGCCTGAAGGCTAGAAACTCCCAACGACTATTTTTTGTCTGAAATTTTTATAGGTTTGAAGCATTAAATGCAATCTAACGGCTCACAACTTCTTTCTACCTATAAATAAAGCATTCCACTGCAAAACAAGAGTAACAAGAGCCAAGAGAACTTATTGCTATTCACCTACCAATTTGCTCAAGCATTCAATGCTGTTCAATGAGAAAAGTGCAAAATTCATATAAGTTTTTCTCTATTTTCTTGTCTATACTATTGTGTACTTCAAATTAGCAAACACTCAACCTTTGAGAGGTTTTTAGAGTTTGCAAAACACTTCAAAAACTCTGTGTTATAAGTTTGTAAGCTTAAGGGGGAGGCTAACCCTTAAGAGTGTGTAGTGTTAAGTTTGTAAAGCTTTGAGAAGCTTGGTTGTAATCTTCAAATTATAGTGGATTGAACTCTTTGGCAAGAGAGGCTAAGTGAGAGGACGTAGGTGCCTAAGGAAGGACCGAACCTCTATAAATCTCAGTTGCAAATTCTCTAACCCTATCTCTTGTTTACTTTCAATTATTGTGCTTATTTGCTAAGATAATTTGTTTATCTAAATTTGTGTTTATTGAATATTGTTTTTCAAAATTTTATTAAAGCCAATTCACCCGCCTCTTGGTTTATTCCAAATCTTTGAGCTAACATATATTATAAAATTAATAATATATATAATTTGTTTTATTAATTATTTAAATATATAATTATTAATATGTAATTTTTATATTAAATTATTTTATTAATAATTTATTTATTTAAATAAAATTATAGAGATATACTAATAAATTAATTAAAATTAATTATTAATATTAATATTTATAATTAATATTAAACAAATATTAATTATAATATATAATTATATTATATTTTATATAAATTGTTAGCATATTAATCATGTATTTAAATGATTTGCATAATTTAAATATTGTAATTATTAATAAAGTAATATGTATGGTATATATATTATATCAATTTAATTCAATAAAATTAAATATTATTTTAATATTTTAATATTTTAATATTTATATTATAATAATGAGGTTAAAATATTGTAACTATAAATTTATTATAGAAATTAAATATTTAATTTTTAAATTAAACAAATTTAAACTTAAATTAGAATAATATTCAAATAGTTATGAATATTTGAATTATAAGATGTCAAATATAAAAAATTAATAGCTAAGAGATTTAAAAGGTAATATTTTTCTAATTATTTAGTTGTTGTTTTATAACAACTCAATTAAAAAGTTTTAATAAGTTTAAATTACAAAAGGTACGATTCAAATTTATTAACAAATTATTAATTTAGTATGATTTGAAATAAATAAATGTTCAAATTGTTATAACTAATTGAACTAGTTATCCACATTAATTCAATTTATATATTAGTTATAAATTTATTGTTCATATATTATTATATAATAAATTATTCATTTATTTTATTTATTATAATAATAAATATTTAATTATTAAATATAATTATATATTAAGTATAAATTATTAAATTATTATATAATTTAACTATATAAATATTTATGTTTTACAACAAAATAAAAGGTCATAATGATTTAAAATAGATAATTGTTCATATAGTCTTAACTATTTAAACTGGTTTGACAATTAGATTAATATATTATTTAAATAATAATAATAAGTTTATTAGTTATATAATTATTTATATATAATTATTTATAATTAATAGTATATAAAATAAAATAATTATTTATAATATATTGAGTCAATATATCATTATAGTATAATAATATCTAATTTATTAGTTAAATTAATTTAATATTTTATTTAAATATTATTAATACTATTATTAATATGAATAATTATATATTCATATTATTACAAATAATAGAATTAATAATATTAATATTTTTGTTCATACTAGCTTATTTAGAATAAAATAATTTAATTACTTATTAATTCTAATAATTAGCTTAATTATATATTAGATGATTATTGTAACTAATATATCATAATTTAATTAAATTTATTATAATTTAATTACTTATACCAAATTATTATATATAACTAAAAATATAAGTATGATATATTATAATACATGCATATTAATTATTAATATTTAATAATTTGTTTAATATTAATATATAATTAATATTTATATTAATATTTATCTAATAGCTTAATTATATTATAAATAATTAATTATAATTAAATATAATAATTAATAGTATAATTAATAAATATTAAAATTATTAATATATGAATATTAATATATAAATAATATAGGTTGGTACCCCATGACTATTTTTCCTTGATTGTGAATTGATTTTGCATACGATTGCATTCCACCGGAAATTCATCATTAGAGTCGGTTTGAATATCTACTATTGCAAAAATATATGACAAAAAGAAAAACCCATGAGCTCTTGTTAATGTGGATGCAAATGACGATGGTGGATAATTACTGTTAGTTTGTAGCTACTATAAAGAAAAAGTAAAAGTAGTGGGCTTTGAGAAAATTTTAATGAAAGCTATGGCAGATTAAAATGATTATATTATAACTAATATACATTATATTAGTTATAATAAATAATTTTAAAATGATTATTTATAATAAATAATTTATATATTTTATTTTATTTTAAATTTATTTTGCTTAACTATCGAGCATATAATTAAGCAAAAAATTTATTATTAAAATAATATATTTATTTAATATATATACATTAATATACCTATTTGATAAAATACTAAATTATATAATAATACTATATAATAAATTTTTTAAATATATTTAAACTAATTTTAAAATAGAGATTATTATTACTTAATAATATTATTATTAATTAGTAGTTTAATTAAATAGTTTAATTAATATTTTATGAGTAACAATATTTATTAATAAATAACTTATTTAATAATAATTTTAATCTTTATTTAAATTAATTTAAATAATAATATTATTTAATAATAATTTAAGTATAATATAATTAACAAAATTAAATTATATTAGATAATATTATTAATTAAATTGTTTTATTTAATAAATAATATTAATATTAATAATTATTATTATATATATAAAATAGTTAATATATCTTATATATTTACTAGTTATTATTATAACTTATAATTTATAATTTAATATAAACTCCAATACATATATTATAAATATAATTTTTAAATAGATTATAATATAATTATTAAAAACAATTATATCCATAAATTCTAATTATTATAATATTAATTTTTTATTATAATATTAATAATTAATATATTATAGATTAAATAATTTATAATATTAATTATAATATTAAATATTAAATTAATATTTTCATATAAATAAATAAATATTGTTATACTTATTATATCTAATAAATTAATTATTATTTAAATAATAAGGATAGATTAAATTAAAATTAAAACAAATACTAATTTAATATTTTGATATATTTTAATAAATAGTTAATTATATACAATAATTTATATAATTATATAAATTAGTTAATAAATTTATTAATTGATTATATTAAATATTAAATTTCACATATAAGCATATGTTATACATACTAAATTAATATTAATTTTGTTCATATAGAATAATTATTCAAACCAATTATTAATTATTAATAAATATATAATAATATTAATATTATAGCTAAATTATAATAGTTTATAATATAAGCAAAATTATATAATACCGTACGTATATATTACTACATATTTTCACAAAACAATTGTGATTATACTTTAAATTCAATTACTTAATAGGATAAACTTACTTAATTAATCTAAATTTATTAAAATTTATTACAATAAATAATTAATAAATATCTTATTATAAATTTTAATTCAATTATTATTTAATCTAATATTTAGATTATAATTAAATTTGGTTTAATTGGTCAATTATCATTATATATATAATGATATATATATTATTATAATTAATATTTATATAACTATTAAATATTAAATTTATAATAAATATTATTATATATAATTAGTAATATTATTAGTTATACTAATTAAGTTAAGATTAATAATATAAATAATTATAATTATTAATTAATTATTTAAATATTTGAATTTAAAATATTAGTATAATCATTAAATCAAATATTATAAATTATAATATATATTATTCAAATTATTTTATTGTCCTAATAGTAATTATAACTATAGTTCATCTTATATAAACTATATAATTAATATAGTTATTAAATAAATTATATAACATGTTATATTAAAACTAAAAATATTAAATAAAGATGATACTTTGTTATAACGAAGTATTTAAATAAAACTATTATAATATTATATAATTATAATTATGACCTTTTGAAATAAATATTTTTTATTTATATTAAAATAATAAAATAGGTATAATCTGAATAATATAATATTTTATTATTAATAATATTTATTATTTTATTAGAATAATAATTATAATTTATTCTAATTTATAAATAATATTGTAATAATTAGTATTTGTAATAATTACTAGTTGTATATAATTGAAAATATTATATCAATTAATATAAGCTTATTCAAAATAAAATAATACTAATTTATTATTAATATTATATATGATTATAAAATTAGTTATTTAAAATATTAATTATTTTATTATTATATAGATATAATATAAGTATTATAATAATTAATATTTATTATTATAACTAATTAAATAATTAATATTATACTAATGTTAATTAGTATTATAATTAGTTATAATTAATATTAAAAATATTATAGTAAATTTGTTAATTGATAAATAGTAACTTCGTTTATACATATAGTATAATATATAATTATAATTTAAAATTATATAATATTAACAAGTCAATATTATACTATACGATTTCCTTCATATAATTCAAATATTAATTATTATTATAGTCATTAATAATAATACTATATATTAATATTTATTCATATATATAATATAATTATAATTATAAATTAATAATTATAATTATAATATATTATACAATATTATTAAATTATTAATAAAAAATACATTATTTACCTAACATTATTAATATATTTTGTTTAATAACAAAAATTATAATTAATTTTTCTATTTTATATAAACAGCTTATTTGGAATTATTTAATTAATAATTATCTATTAAGAATTTTGTTCCTGTATTATAATTATAGATATTTATAATTATTATTTATTTATTAATTTAATTCATAATAATTATTAATATAAAATTAGAATAATATTCAAATAGTTATTATTAAGATATACGATTTAAATAATAAACTTACTTAATTATTGATTTGTAGAATATTGTTAGATTAGTATTATTTTATAATTAATTAATTAATTGAATAATCTTGTATGAACATAAACAATTATTTTATAGCAGAACAAAAAATCATAACAATTTGAAATAAATAATTTGTTAAATAGTCATAATAATTTAACTGATTTGATAAATAGATTATTTTTTAAATCTCTTTTTAGTTTTCAAAATATTAATAGATTAGTATTACTTTATTCCGAACAAACTTATATGAACAAAAATATTTATTTTATGACAAAACAAAAGGTCATAATGATTTAAAATACATACTTGTTCAAATAGTCATAATTATTTGAATTAGTCAGGTAAACAAAATTTTTTTTTTAAATCTCTTACTTATTAATTTTTGAAATATTAATAAATTTGTTTTATTTTATTTCAAATAAGCTAGTATGAATTGAAATTTTTGATTTATGATAAAATAAAAAGTCATAATGTTTTGAAATAGATAATAGTTATTATAGTTTAAATATTTAAACTGGTTTGATAAATAAATTTATTTTTAATTCACTTAGTTATTAATTTTCAAAATATTATTAGATTAGTATTTTTTATTTTGAATAAGCTTCTATGAATAGAAATATGAAATAATTATTAAATAATATAATTTATATTAATTTATAGTATTAAATTACATTATAATTTATGTATTTAGTATAAATATTAATATATTATAAATATTATTAAATTAATTAAAAATATTATAATATTAGAACTTATAATTATATTATAGTTATTATTTTTAAATTAATATACCTTATTTATAATTATTTATTATTTAAATAAATATTATAATCTTATAATATATAATTGATATATTTATTTTATTATTTTATAATTATAAGTAATAAATTATATAATAATTAATTATTCTTAATACTAATTGTTAGCTTTATAGGTGAGATAGTGATCCAAAAGGGGGTGAATTGGATTTCTCCAAATTCTTCCCAAACAAATGATTTCAATATAATTGAATGTAAATTAAAACAATAAGCACTTTTGATGAAAATATAGTGCAAACAATAACAATTAATGTACCTAGAATCAAATATAAACAACAATAAATTGTATGGAGATAAGGATAGAGAAATCAAACACAATGATTTATAGAGGTTCAGTCCTTCTCCACAAGGCACCTACGTCCTCTCTTCTTGGTTGTCCACATCAAGGCTTCAATCCACTATTCTTGAATTGCAAATACAACCTATCTTTTTCTTTCTAAGGCTTAAGATAGAAACCTCTACCCTATGTAGTATTTTATCCAATCTCACTTCAAAGCTCTCAAGAGGATACCTCACCTTTTGTTCTCTTCCACCCTCATATATCAAAGGTAATTTTGCAAACAATAGAATAACCTCTCTAAGGCTAAGTGTTTGCTAAGTTTAAATAAAAAAAAAATGATGAATGAACAACAAATATAATTTGGATATAATTTGAAGCTCTAAAAACTCTTGATTCTTTGAAAGAATGAAAATATCGCTTGTTGGCTCTTGCTCTCTTGATTCATCAATCTTCTTGGTTTGTTGGAACGCCTAATTAATAGAGCAATTGAGGAAATAGCCATTAGGAATGCTTGGGAAGTGAAAAAATAGCCATTGGAGATGTCTTTGCCTAGACCCAATCAATCCCTTGCTTGAAGGGATTGATCTTTTGCTTAAAGGGATCGATTGATTCATGTTTGAAGCCAATTTTCCCTTTGAAAAAGCCTAACCAACTGATCCCTTTATGTAAGGGATCGATTGGTTCAAGTTTTAAGCCAATTTTCCCTTTGAAAATGCATAATCGATCGATCCCTTTATGTAGGGGATCGATTGGTTAATGGGGTGATCGATCCCTTCTTCATGTTTTTGACCCAAAAAGCTTTTTATATAAAAAATCAATCGATCCCTTCTAGAGAGGATCGATCCTGTTCATGCTGTGCAGTAGTCTCTCATTTTGCACTTTACTTACTAATTTGATCATATCTTGAGTTATACAAATCCAAATTACAAATTGTTTGAAGATTTAGAAACTAGACTTAAAGGGATTTCTATTCATATAAAGTCATTACCTAATTCACCGTGTATGAATTATAGTGATTTTTCAAATCTACCCATTCTATAGTTTTTAGACAATTGTAGAGTGTCTAGTAAAAATTCAAAATTTTTTCTTAGAAAATTTGGATTTTGATTTTGTTTCATCCATTAGAAAGTAGACTTAAAGAGTTTCCCAACCATATAAAATTCAAATATTAAAACTTTGTGAATTAATACAGAGAAAAAAACAAGTTCAATGTTGGAAAACTTTGTTCTTGTAAAACAACTTTCTTAAGTTAATCTATTTCTCAAAACCAATATTATCAAAATTGTATTAAGTGCCAAATGAATAAGTTTACTTTAAAAACAACAATTGGACTTTCATTTAAGCTTAATTAAATAATCTTTAAAGATAGATTTGGTTTGAGAAATATGAAAACAAATAAAGGTTTGTTTATACTTTGAAAAACATATTATTTATTTAGTACCAAAATATAAAACTTAAGAACATGTACTAAATAAATCTTTTTCAAAATCTTGATCAAGCTTATTTAGCTTAATGTTTTGTCATTTCAAAATAAGAATCAATTCAAGGCTAACAATCTCCCCCTTTTTGATATGACAAAACTTAAAGATAAATTTGCTTGGCAAAAAACTTTCTTTGAAACATTTAAGATTTTGAAAGACATTTTGGAAAACTCCCCCTTAATTTATGCATCCTAATCCAACACAACTCACCAAACATATGTTAGAGCATATATATCAAATAAGCACAATCAAACATATGCATGTCAAGCACAAGCAAATTTATCCATATGATATTTCTTCCCCTTTTAGTCATAGCAAAAAGGCATGAGCATATTAATAAGCAAATAAATACAAAAAGGCATCATTAACAAATATATTCAACTCATATTCACGTTCAAAGATTCAAACAAATATTCATGCAATAAAAAAGTAGTAATCAAAGCATTCAAGAACTAGGCATGAATATCAATGAAGGTGAGTTAATCAATCTAAGCTTTTAAACATATTAGAACAATATCTACCAAGTGGCTTGGTGATTAATTTGTGCAATGTGTTCATATGTTCTAGCACAATATCTCATTTTTGTACACAATCAATGCAAGCATTTATCAAATCATGCATTAAACATTATAAATCATAGACACATAGCATAGATTCAATACAATTAGCTCCATCCTTATCAAGCTATGTTGTTGTGCTCATTGTAGTTGAGTGAGGCTTTAAATCCTCCATTCCATATCATTTGAGCTAGTCTTTTATGTACTTGGGCTTGATTGATGAATATGACTTGCTTTGCTTGTTCCACTTGAAATTCCAAAAATGTAGGCTTATTCATGCTCATTTTAAGTTCTCCTAGCATAGACTTAGAAAATTTTACTGACAAAAGATTTTCATTAGAAGCATCAAGAAAATCAATTAATAAAAATTATACCAATTGTTAGAAAACAATTCCATATTTTAAGTCATTATAGGCAAAAGGAAATTTATTCTCTAAGCACAAATTGCCAATTGCAAGAAAGATAAATACTTAAGCTAGAGGCCATATATCAAGTTAAGCATCAAACATCACAATATTGACACTAAAGCTAAAGTTCTCATGTAATGTGCAAAACATGAATCCTTTTTAGATCATTTAGAAATATTGAACACAAAGAAGACATATTCAATATTTATATATATCCAATAAATCATCGAAGAATATGCCAAAATAAATTTTAGGCCATATGAAAACTAGAAACTCAAGGAAGACATATTTATCATCAAAAACATATTCAAGAAAATTTTAGCACAAAAGCATAAATATGTCTAGACAAATTATAGGCTATAATCAACAATGTCTTAAGCTAAAAATAAGCATCCTAAGAAATTCATTTACTTAAGTCTTGTTGCTAGCATGTCAAGTAAAGATAAATAATATTTAACACATAAGAATACACTTAACAAGAGCAATAGAGAAACTAACAACATATTTCATTTACCAGCAAGTAGTTCATCAATTTAAAATCACAATCAAGAAATATATCAATTGAGCACATGATCCAAAATATTTCACAAAATTAAAGCACAAAAATAAGCATATTTCACAAAAATATTTAAGCACTTTCAAATCACAAGTATTAAGGTCAAATTGAATCCATCATCATATAAGCACATATCTTGACCAAAAACATAAATGAACAAAGAATCAATATATATCTTTTAAGCACATAAAGTTCATCAATTCATCAACATAAGAGAAGAAATAAATCTTGAATTAATAAGGGTAAATAATTAAAGCATATTTCAAGACTATTTCATAAGAAATCAAGAGGTGAACAATCAAACATTAATATATATGATTTAAGCACAAGGTGGTCATTAATTTCTAAAATCACAAATAAAGCATTAATAAAAAATTCATCAACAAAATTATGCTTAAGCAATTTAACACCACAAACAATTTCAACAAGCATCTCAAGCATATTTAAGAGCAAAATAAATGCATATTCAATTTAAGCTCACATTTTCTCAAGATTATGCAACCTATGTCTTCTAATCAATGTCAACCAGATTTTGCATGATCAATCAAGCATTCAAATTTCATCAAGAATAGGTAACCAAATTCAAATTCTATTCAAATAAAAGTTTAGAGTTTACCCATCTCCATTGTGTGTCTAGAGTATTCAATCTTTAATCTCACATTGTAGCTCTTTGCTCTAGTACACCTACAAGAGACAATCTCATTTGATTTTTGATACCCAAATTGCTTTGGGTCCTTGAGAGTTAGTGACCAAGTCTCTTGTTCCTTTAGGAACCTATGCTTGCTTAATTTTAAATGGAACTTTTCTTTTAATAGGACAACTATGTATAGTATGACCAAGAAAATTATAAAAATTGTATTAATCATTTTAGCACTTAAACTCTTATTTAAAAGCTCTTGTTTTTCAGTCATCAAAACTTAAAATTTTTTTCTCAATTCTAAATTCTCTTTTTCTAACATTTCATTTCTCTTTTGACAAGCTTCAAAATTCATTTTCAATTTATCATTTTCCTTTTCCAAATCATTCTTTGAATTCATTAAAAATTCATTTTCAACTTTTAATTTTGAAATCATTTTCTTATGTTTCAAATGCATATTTTCAAACTCAATTACTAAATCATTGTAAGCATCTTGTAAACTCATCAAAAGTGTAAGAGTTTGAATCACAAGAGTTAAAAGGTTACGTTTGGTTCCTTAATAGCCATGAGACATGATGGATATTGGTTGAAAATTTATCTTTCATGTAGCTCATCCAACTTTCTTCATATCTCATTTAAGGTTAAGCATTTTGAGACCAAGTTGAAGTTGTAATCATCTAAAGCTCCATAGAGAATGCACTTGCCTTTTGCATCATCGATTATTTGCTTTATATATTTTGCATCTTTAGAAAAAGTATTAAGGCCTTTTTCCATCATATTCCATGCTCCAAAATCTTGAGCCATAATGAACACCTTTATCCTTATTTTCCATTCATAAAATTTAAATTTATCAACCATAGGAGCTTTAAGGACTTTCTCACCATCTTGAAACCAAAATTAAGCCATAGGATCTTTACTCAAGGTGGTTAAATCTATAAAAATGAGACCAAAGCTCTGATACCAATTGTTAGCTTTATAGGTGAGATGGTGATCCAAGAGGAGGGTGAATTAGATTTCTCCAAATTCTTTCCAAACAAATGATTTCAATATAATTGAATGAAAATTAAAACAATAAGCACCTTTGATGAAAATATAGTGCAAACAATAACAATTAATGTACCTAGAATCAAATATAAACAACAATAAATTGTATGGAGATAAGGATAGAGAAATTAAACAAAATGATTTATACAGGTTCAGTCCTTTTTCACAAGGCACCTATGTCCTCTCTTTTTGGTTGTCCACATCAAGGCTTCAATCCACTATTCTTAAATTGTAAATACAACCTATATTTTTTCTTTCTAAGGCTTAAGATAGAAACCTCTACCCTTTGTAGTATTTTATCCAATCTCACTATAAAGCTCTCAAGAGGATACCTCATCTCTTGTTCTCTTCCACCTTTAAATATCAAAGGTAATTTTGCAAACAATAGAATAACCTCTCTAAGGCTAAGTGTTTTCTAAGTTTAAATACAAGAAAATGATGAATGAACAACAATATAATTTGGATACAATAAATACAAAGATATAGACTTTGAAGCTTTAAAAACTCTTGATTCTTTGAGAGAATGAAAATATGGCTTGTTGGCTCTTGCTCTCTTGATTCATCAACCTTCTTGGTGTGTTAGAATGCCTAATTTATAGAGAAATTGAGGAAATAGCCATTGGGAATGCTTGATAAAATTGCCATTAGAGATGTCTTTGCCTAGACCCAATCAATCTCTTGCTTGAGGGGATTGATCTCTTGCATGACCCGATCAATCCCTTGCTTAAAGGGATTGATTGGTTCATGTTTTAAGCCAATTTTCCCTTTGAAAAAGCCTAATTGATCGATCCCTTTATGTAGGGGATCGATTGGTTCAAATTTTAAGCCAAATTTCCCTCTGAAAATGCCTAACTGATCAATCTCTTTATGTAAGGGATCGATTGATTAATGGGGTGATTGATCCTATAAATAAGGTGACCGATCTCTTCTTCATGTTTTTGACCCAAAGAGCTTTTTGTATAAAAAATCAATCGATCCCTTCTAGAGGAGATCGATCCTGTTCATGCTATGTGGTAGACTCCTGTTTGGCACTCTACTTACTAATTTGATCATATCTTGAGTTATAAAAATCCAAATTACAAACTGTTTGAAGATTTAGAAACTAGACTTAAAGAACTTTCTATTCATTTAAAGTTCATCACCTAGTTCATTGTGTACGAATTATAGTGAATTTTCAAATTTACTCCTTGTGTAGTTTAGAAAACTGTAGAGTGTCTAGTAAAAATTCAAAATCTTTTCTTAGAAAATTTGGATTTGGATTTTGTTTCATCCATTAGAAAGTAGACTCAAAGAGCTTTCCAACCATATAAAATTCAAATATTAAAACTTTGTGAATTAATACAAAAAAATAAAACAAATTCACTGTTGGAAAACTTTGTTCTTGTAAAACAACTTTCTTAAGTTAATCTATTTCTCAAAACCAATATTATCAAAATTGTATTAAGTCCCAAATGAATGAGTTCACTTTAAAAACAACAATTGGACTTTCATTTAAGCTCAAATAAATAATCTTTAAAGATAGATTTGGTTTGAGAAATATGTAAACAAATAAAGGTTTGTTTGTACTTTGAAAAGTATATTATTTATTTAGTACCAAAATATAAAACTTAAGAACATGTACTAAATAAATCTTTTTTAAAATCTTGATTAAGCTTATTTAGCTTAATGTTTTGTCATTTCAAAATAAGAATCAATTCAAGGCTAACAATAATATAAATATATAAATATAAATTTATTATATTATAAATAATAGGTTTAGTTTTACAATAAATTAAATAATTATTAATATTATAGTTATTAATTTATAGTATTAATTAAAATAATTAATATTGATAGATAAATAAATATAATAATTATTTATATTATTAAATAATATAAATTAATTTATATTTAATATTAAAAATAAATATTAATAATAATTAAGATAGTTATAATATTATAATAAAATAGTTATTTTATTTTGGATAAATTTATAAATAATTATAACAAAAATTATTAATAAATTTATTAATATTATAAAAATATTAATTATTTTTAGTTTAAGAATTTAAACTTATATTATATAATTGAATTAAATATTAATAGTAATTATTAATATTTATGATAAATTAAAATTTATAATAAGTAATTAATATTTATTATTAATGAGTAATATAAATAAATCAGAATAATTTTTAAATTAATTATTATTAAAGAGAATATTAAAAACTATTTGAATGTTTTGTAACTAATATTATTATAATTATTATAATATTTGGATAATTTATTCATATAATTGATAATTATTAAATAACTAATATTTAAATGTTCAATTAGCTTGTAATAATTAATATTTAATTAAAATAAATTAAAAGTACTTAATTTATAATTTAATTAATATTAATAATTACTTAATATTATCAACATAATGATTAATATTATTAGGATAATTATATAATATTATATAATATTAAATATTTATTATAATATAATAAATATTATATAATTATATCATTAATTTAATAACATAATCATATTAATTTTATTAAACAATTGAATAATAGTTATGTATAATTTATCAAACTATTTTTTAGATAATTAATAATTTTAATTAATTAATATTATATTATATTAGTAATTAATAAGAATTTATTTAATATATTAAATAAATTAAATATTTATTTAATTAACTATTATTATTTAATAGTTATACAAATAACTATACAAAAATAATTTTATTATACAAATATTATACAATTATAATATATAATAATTAATATATATATATATTTTTATAAAATATTAGTCTTAAACAATATATTTAAAGTATAAATCAAATAACAAAACTATATTAAATTAATTATTTATTTAAATTATAATTAAAATGTATATACTTATTATATAATAATATTAATTATTATAAATATTTTTATTTGTATTGAATAAATATATTTATTAATATTTATTAATTAATTAATTTAATTAATTATATACAATTCAGATATTTATATACAAAATATAAAATAAAAAAAATTATGAAATAGATTTTTATTCACAAATAATAAAATAATATCAATATTATTTAGTGTTAAAAAATTAGAAATAGATGTAATAAATGCTTATAAGCAATTTTATTTATTATCAATTTTAAATTATTTTAATTTATGATATTAATTATAATTATAAACATATAAATTATTATATTAGTAAATGTATAATTATTATTATTAATATTTCATTAATATATTATAAAATTAATGAATATTAAAATTAATTATCGGTAATAATAATATATCAATATTACAATAATTATAATAATATATAATAATAATATTTAATAATATTAATTTAATTTAATTAATAATATTTAGTCTTCATTTATAAGCAGAGGTTCAATAACTTTGAAAAAATAAATAAAAAGCTCTTCTAAATAAAGGCTCAATGACTTTAAAAAATAAAAGGCTCCTCTAAACAAAGGCACCACAACTTTAAAAAATAAAGGCTCATCGGCTTTAATTATACTTAAAAAAAGGATTTAAAAATTGTTACTTAAAAATTATAACAAATCTTTACTAATATGATTATTAATATAGTTACAAATTATAACTTATAATTTAATTTATAAGAATAATTATTATAAATTATAATGATACAATTATTGTTTTATATCCTTATTATAAATAAAAGGTTAATTAATGTGTTAACTATTATATTAATTTATAATTTGTGATAATAATCACAAATTAAAATACAGTATAAAAAATGATAAAATAATTAGAATAATTATTAATATTAAATTATAAGTTATATAATATTTCTAATTTATTAGAATATATACCATTTATTATATAATTTATATAAATTATATATTTTATAATTTTCATATAATATATTAATTATGCGATATACAGTAATTTCTTCATATTAAAACTACAGTATTTGTAACTTAAGATAATATAAAATGAATAAAAAATGATAATAAAAATTTATTAAATATATAATAAAATAATTCAATTATATATATAATTTCAAATAAATCTATAATTATTCTATATAATTATAAAATTTATGTAGAATAATAAATATTAAATAAAGAATTAAAATAAATAATTAAATTAAAGTATTTATTCATATTCTACATTGTTTTTCGCCCTCAAGTCTATTTATGAAGAATCTAAGCAAATGATGCATTTAACTATCATAAGAGGGTTCGTTAAATATAATAAATTAATCTTTAAATAATTAAATTTCCAATCTTGAAATAACATTTAAATTCATGCAAGCTTATTTAAATAGTTATCATAATGGCATGCTACTACAGTCATTATTATTTTTAATTATTTTATGATAAACAAAGGTTTTACTCATTATCTGAACAACTATCTATTTCAAAACATTATGACATAAAAATAACATATGAGATTCATTATTAGATTTATTAATACTAATTCATTATTAAAAATAGCAAATTTATTTTTAATTCTCTTGGTTATTAATTTTCAGAATATTATTAGATTAGTATTTTTTATAATTAATTATTATATTTCAATTAACTATATATAATAATATATAATATATAAAATATTAGCTTATTAATTATATTTATATTATTATAAAAATATAAATTGAACTTATTATATTAATTTATTAATTAAAATAATAATTAAGCTATAATTATTATAAATAAATATTATTATTCATTAATTATTTAAGCTATAAGTTAAATAGGTCATAATTAAATAAATAATTATATTTTAAAATTAATGATAATTATTATATATATAATTAAATAATAAATAACTTGATAATAATAATAAAAAATTAGTATATTTATAATTTTATTATATATTTTAATGAATATATGTTTATTAATTATATTTGATTAATTATCTAATAAATAGTATGAATAGACAATTATTAATTCTACTTATAATTTAAATAATAGTAATTTGTTTTTATAATGATTTTATAAAAATAATTAATAAATAAATATATAAAATATAGCAATAATAACTTTATATTATAATACAATAAGTATTAGTAATTATAATTACTAATTTTTAAATAGTGATAATATTATATAGTTTTATTCATACAAGCTTATTTGGAGTAAAATATTGCTAAATTAATAGTATTCTAAAAATCAATAAACAAGAGATTTAAAAAATAAATGTATTTGCCGAATCAATTCAAATGATTAAGATTATTAGAACAATTATCTATTTCAAATCGTTATGACTTTTTATTTAGTCATAAAATAATATTTTCAGTTCATACATGCTTGTTCAAAATAAAATAATATTAATTTATAAACATTCAAAAATTAATAAACAACAAATTTAAAAAAAATAATCTATTTATCGAATAAGTTCAAATAGTTATGGCTATTTAAACAATTATCTATTTAAAATAAATATGACATTTTGTTTTATCATAAAACAATTGTTTCAGTTCACAAAAGCTTATACAAAATAAAATAATATTACTTTACTAATATTTCAAAAATCAATAAGTTAGAGATTTAAAAAATAAGTCAATTTATTGAATTGGTTCAAATAATTTTGGTCATTTGAACAATTATCTATTTCAAATAATTATGAACTTTTGTTTTGTTATAAAATATTTGTTTTCATCATAAAAGCCTATTCGAAATAAAATAATATTAATTTATTAATATTCCAAAATTTAATAAGAAAATTAAAAAATAAATTTATTTGCTGAACTAGTTCCTATTTGAATAATTATCTATTTTAAATTATTATAAAACTTTTATTCTATTATAAAATAATTGTTTTAGTTCATATAAACTTATTCGAAATAAAATAATAGTAATTTAATAATATTCCAAAAATTAATAACTAAGAGATTTAAAAAATTAATTTGTTAATTGAAGGAGTTTAAACAGTTAAGACTATATGAACAATTATCTTTTTCAAATCATTATGACCTTTTGTTTTGTCATAAAACAATTGCTTTAGTTCATACAAGCTTATTTGAAATAAATAATAATAATTTATTTATATTTTAAAAATTAATAAGTGATTTAAAAAGTGGATTTGTTTACAGAATCAGTTCAAATAATTATGGCCATGCCAACAATTATCTATTTCAAATCATTATTACCTTTTGTTTGGATATATAACAATTGTATTTGAACATTCAAGCTTATTCAAAATAAAATAATACTAATTTATTAATCTTTCAAAAATTAATATGTAAGAGATTTAAAAAATAAATCTATTTACAGAATTAGTTCAAATAGTTATGACTATTTGAATAATTGTAAACTTCAAATCCTTGTAATTTTTTGTATTGTCATAAAACAATTATTTTTGTTCATACAAGCTTATTCAAAATAAAATAATACTAATCTAATAATATTGCAAAAATTAATAACTAAGATAATTAAAAAATAAATTTTTTTGTCGAACCAGTTTAAATATTTAAGGCTATATGAACAATTATCTATGTCAAATTGTTATGACCTTTTATTTTGTCATAAAATAAGTTTTTTTTTTTTAATTCATACTAGCTTATTAGGAATAAAATAAAATGAATTTATTAATATTTCAAAAATTAATAAGTAAGTGATTTAAAAAATAATTTTGTTTACCTAACCAGTTTAAATCATTATGACTATTTAAACAATTATCTATTTCAAATCATTATGACCTTTTATTTTGTCATAAAACAAATATTTTTGTTCATATAAGTTTGTTTGGAATAAAGTAATACTATTCTACTAATATTTCGAATATTAATAAGAGATTTAAAAAATAAATCTATTTATCAAAGTAGTTTAAATAGTTATGACTATTTGAGCAATTATTTATTTCAAATTGTTATGACTTTTTGTTTTGTTATAAAACAATTGTTTCCATTCATACAAGTATATTTGGATTAAAACAATACTAATTTATTAATATTTCAATAATTAATAAGTAAAAAATTTAATAAATAAATATGTTTACCGAACTAAATCAAATAATTATGATTATTTGAATAATTATTTATTTCAAATCATCATGACCTTTTTTTTTTTGTCAGAAAAGAACTGTTTCAGTTCATATAAGCTTATTGGGAATAAAATAATACTAATTTATTAATAATCCAAAAATAAATAATAAAGAGATTTAAAAAAGAATCTATTTATTGAGCAAGTCTAAATAATTATGACTGTTTGAATAATTATCTATTTGAAATTGCTATAACCTTTTGTTTTGTTATAAAAGAATTTTTTCTAATCATAGAAGCTTATTTCAAATAAAATAACACAAATTTATTAATATTAAGACAATTAATAAGTAAAAGATATAAAAAATAAATCCATTTACCGAATAAGTTCAAATCATTATGACTATTTGTGCAATTATTTATTTCAACTTGTTATGACTCTTTGTTTTTTCATAAAACAATTGTTTCTATTTATACAAGCTTATTCGAATTAAAATAATACTAATTTATTAATATTTCAATAATTAATAAGTAAAAGTTTTGAAGAAATAAATATGTTTACCGAACAAGTTCAAATAGTCATGACTATTTGAATAATTATCTATTTCAAATCATAATGACCTTTTCTTTTTTAATAAAACAATTGTTTCAGTTCATATAAGTTTGCTTGAACTAAAATAACACTAATTTACTAATATTTTAAAAATTAATGAGTAAAAAAATTTAAAAAAAGAATTTATTTACCAAATAAGTTAAAATAGTTATGACTATCTAAACAATTATCTGTTTCAAAATATTATGACTTTTTGTCTTATCATAAAATAATTGGTTCTGTTCATGCAAATTTATTTTGAATAAAATAATTTAAATTTATTAATATTTCAAAAATTAATAAGTAAAAATTTTAAAAATAAATCTATTTTTTAAGCACGTTTAAATAGTTATGACTATTTGAACAATTATCTATTTCAAATCATTATTACCTTTTTGTTTTGTTATAAACCCATTGCTTTTGCTCATAAAAACTAATTTGGAATAAAATAATACTAATTTATTAAAATTCCAAAAATTGATAAGTAAAAAATTTTGAAAATAAATCTATTTACCGAGAGAGTTCAAATAGTTATGACTATTTAAACAATTATTTATTTTAAATTGTTATAATATTTTTTTTGTCATAAAACAATTGTTTCTATTCATACAAGTTTATTGAAATAAAATAATACTAGTTTATTAATATTCTAAAAATTAATGATTTGGAGATTTAAAAATAAATCTGTTTATCGAATAAGTTTAAATAGTCATGTCTATTTGAACTATTATCTATTTGAAATCGTTATGAAATTTTATTTTGTCATAAAAAAATTATTTTTATTCATGCAAAATTATTCAAAATAAAATAATACTAATTTATTAATATTTCAAAAATTAATAAGAGATTTAAAAACTAAATTTGTTTACAAAATCAGTTCAAATAGTTACGATTATTTGAACAACTATCTATCTCAAATCATTATGATCTTTGCTTTGTCGTAAAACAATTATTTCTATTCATACAAGATTATTTGGAGTAAAATATTGCTAAACTAATAATATTTTAAAAATTAATATGTAAGATATTTAAAAAATCAATGTTTTACTGAACCAATTCAAATAGTTAAGACTATTAGAACAGTTATCTATTTCAAATCATTCTGACCTTTTGTTTAGTCATAAAATAATTATTTTAGTTCATACATGCTTATTCGAAATAAAATAATACTCTTTTATTAACATTCAAAAAATTAATAAGCAAGAAGTTAAAAAAATAAATCTATTTATCGAACAAGTTCAAATAGTTATGACTATTTGAAGAATTATCTATTTAAAATTGATATGACTTTTGTTTTATCATAAAACAATTGTTTCAGTTCATAAAAGCTTATCCAAACTAAAATAATATTACTTTATTAATATTTCAAAAATTGAGAAGTTGGAGATTTAAAAAATAAATCAATTTATTGAATTAGTTCAAATAATTATCGCCATTTGAACAATTATCTATTTCAAATCTTTATGATCTTTTATTTTGTCATAAGACAATTGTTTGTCATCATGCAAGCCTATTCCAAATAAAATAATACTAATTTATTAATATTTCAAAAATTAATACGTAAAAGATTTAAAAAATAAATATACTTACCAAATCAGTTCAAATAGTTATGACTATTTGAACAATTATATATTTCAAATCGTTCTAACCTTTTATTTTGTCATAAAACAATTATTTGTGTTCATACAAGCTTATTTAGAATACAATAATGCTAATCTAATAATATTATGAAAATTAATAACTAAGAGATTTAAAAAATAATTTTTTTGTTGAACCAATTCAAATGGTTAAGGCTATATGAATAATTATATATTTCAAACCATTATGACCTTTTGTTTTGTCATAAAACAAATGTTTTTGTTCATATACCGAATCAGTTCAAGTAGTTATGACTACTTGAATAATTATATATCTCAAATCATTCTAACATTTTGTTTTGTAATAAAACAATTATTTATATTCATACAAGCTTATTCGGAATACAATAATGCTAATCTAATAATATTATGAAAATTAATAACTAAGTGATCTAAAAAATAAATTTTTTTGCCAAACTAATTTTAATAGTTAAGGCTATATAAATAATTATCTATTTTAAACCGTTATGACCTATTGTTTTATCGTAAAACAAATGTTTTTGTTCATATAAGTTTGTTCAGAATAAAATAATATTAATTTATTAATATTTTGAAAATTAATAAGAGATTTAAAAAGTATATCTATTTATCAAACCTGTTTAAATAGTTATAACAATTTGAACAATTATTTATTTCAAATCATTATAACCATTTATTTTTGTCATAAAATAATAGTTTCTATTGATACAGTCCTATTTGAAATAAAAGTAGTGCTAATTTGTTAATATCCTAAAAATTAATATGTAACAAATTTAAAAAATAAGTTTGTTGGCCTAACTATTACAAATATTTATAATTGTTTAAACAATTATCTGTTTCAAAGCATTATAACCTTTTGTTTTGTTACAAAACAATTGTTTTTGTTCATACAAGCTAACTCAGAATAACATAAATCTAATTATTAATATTTCAAAAATTAATAAGTAAGAGATTTAAAAACTGAATCTATTTCTTGATCAAGTTCAAATAGTTACAACTTTTTAAACAATTATCTATTTCAAATTGCTATAACCTTTTGTTTTGTTATAAAATAATTTTTTCTATTCATATACAAGCTTATTTCAATTAAAATAATACAAATTTATTAATATTCAGACAACAATTAGTAAAAGATTTAAAAAATAAATCTATTTACCAAATAAGTTAAAATAGTTATGACTATTTGAATAATTATTTATTTCAAATCATTATGACTTTTTGTTTTGTCATAAAACAATTGTTTTTGTTCATACAAACTTATTTGGATTAAAATAATATTAATTTATTAACATTTTTTCAATTAATAAGTAAAAGATTTTAAAAATAAATATGTTTACCGAACAAGTTCTCATAATCATAACTACTTGAATAATTATTTATTTCAAATCGTTATGAACTTTTGTTTTGTTATAAAACAATTATATCAATTTATATAGGCTTATTCGAAATAAAATAATTCTAGTTTATTAATATTCCAAAAATTAATGAGTAAGAGATTTAAAATATGAATCTATTTACTAAACAAGATCAAATAGTTATGATTGTTTAAATAATTATTTATTTCAAATAGTTATGATCTTTTATTTTGTCATAAAATAATTGTTTCGATTCATACAAGTTTATTTAGAATAAAATAATATAAATTTATTAATATTCTAAAAATTAATAGCTAGGAGATTTAAAAAATAAATCTATTTGCCAAATAAGTTCAAATAGTCATTTCTATTTGACAAATTATCTAGTTCAAATCATTATGACCTTTTGTTTTGTTGTAAAATAATTTTTTCTATTGATATGGAATTATTTAGAATAAAATAATACTGATTCATTAAGATTTTGAAAATTAATAAGAATATTAAAAACTAAATCTATTAACCAAATTAGTATAAATAGTTATGACTTTTTGAACAATTATATATCTCAAATCAATATGATCTTTATTTTGTCATAGAACAATTGTTTCCTTTTATATAAGCTTATTGGGATTAAGATAATACTAATTTAACAATAAAAAATAAATGGGTTTTGTCGAATCAGTTCAAATAGTTAAGACTATTAGCACAATTATCTATTTCAAATCGTTTTGACCTTTTGTTTAGTCATGAAACAATTATTTCAATTCATACAAGCTTATTTAGAATCAAATAATACTAATTTATTAAAATTCAAAAAATTAATAAGCAAGTGATTTAAAAAAATGAATATGTTTATCGAATAAGCTCAAATAGATATGGCCATCTCAACATTTATTTATTTTATATCATTATTACCTTTTGTTTAGTCATATAACAATTGTTTTTTATCATACAAGGTTGTTCAGAATAAAATGATACTAATTTATTAATCTTTCAAAAATTAATAAGTAAGATATTTAAAAAATAAAATCTATTTCCCAAACCAGTTCAAATAGTTATGACTATTTGAACAATTGTATACTTCCAATCAATTATTTAAAAAATAAATCTTTTGTTCTGTCATAAAACAATTATTTATGTTCATACAAGCTTATTTGAAATAAAATAATAGTAATCTACTAATAATATGCAAATTAATAACCGAGAGATTTAAAAATTAAATTTGTTTGCCGAACCAGTTCAAATAGTTAAGACTTATGAACAATTATCCATTTCAAATCAATGTGACCTTTTCTTTTGTCATAAAACATTTTTTTAATTTATACTAGCTTATTCAGAATAAAATAAAATGAATTTATTAATATTTCAAAAATTGATAAGTAAGAGGTTTAAAAAAGAATTCTATTTACCTAATCGTTCTAATAGTTATGACTATTTGAACAATTATCTATTTCAAATTGTTATGACTTTTTGTTTTGTCAAAAAAAATGTTTTTGTTCATATAAGTTTGTTTGGAATAAAACAATACTAATCTATTAATATTCCAAAAATTAATAAGAGATTTAAAAAATAAATCTTTTTATCAAACTAGTTCAAATAGTTATGACTATTTAAGCAATTATTTATTTCAAATCATTATTACTTTTGTTCTATTATTAAACACTAGTTTCTATTCATATAAGATTATTCGGATTAAAATAATACTAATTTATTAATATTTTGACAATTAACAAGTTAAAAAATAAAAAAAATAAATATGTTTACCAAACTAGATCAAATAGTGATGACTATTTGAATAATTATCTATTTCAAATTATTATGACCTTTTGTTTTGTCATAAAAAAATTATTTTAGTTCATATAAGCTTATTCGAAATAAAATAATTTTAAGTTATTAATATTCTGAAAATAAATAATTAAGAGATTTAAAAAATGAATCTGTTTATTAAATAAGTTTAAATAATTATGGTTATTTGAACAATGATCAATTTGAAATCACAATAACTTTTTGTTTTGTCATAAAAGATTTCTTTTGTTCATTTTAGTTTATTTCGAATAAAATAATATAAATTTATTAATATTAAGACAATTAATAGGTAAAAGATTTAAAAAATAAGTGTATTTACTGAACAAGTTCAAATCGCTATGATTATGTGAACAACAAATTGTTATGACTTTTTTTTTTGTCATAAAACAATTGTTTCTATTCAACAATCTTATTCAAATTAAAATAATTTTAATTTATTAATATTTCAACAATTAATAAGTAAAAGATTTAACAAATAAATATGTTTATTGAACAAGTTCAAATAGTCATGACTATTTGAATAATTATCTATTTCAAATTATTATGATCTTTTGTTTTGTAATAAAAGAACTATTTCAGTTAATATAAGTTTATTGGAAATAAAATAATACTAATTTATTAATATTTCAAAAATTAATAAGTAAAAGAATTAAAAAATGAATCTATTTACTGAAAAAGTTCAAATAGTTATGACTATTTGAACAATTATTTATTTCAACACATTATGACTTTTTTTTTTTGTCATAAAGCAGTTGGATTTATTCATGAAAGCTTATTTCAAATAAAATAATATAAATTTATTAATATTTTAAAAATTAATACATAATAATTTAAATAATAAATTTATTTTTCTGAACACGTTTAAATAGTTACGACTATTTAAATAATTTCTAATTTAAATTGTTATGATCATTTGTTTTGTGATAAATCAATTGTTTCTATTCATATAAGCTTATTTGGAATAAAACAATACTAATTTATTAAAATTCAAAAAATTAATAAGTAAAAGATTTAAAAAATAAATTTATTTACCGAGTCAGTTCAAATAGTTATGGCTATTTGAACAAATATTTATTTGAAATCATTATGATCTTTTTTTTTTGTCATAAAACAATTGTTTCTATTCATAAAAGTCTATTCGGGGTAAAATAATATTAATTTATTAATATTCTAAAAATTAATAAATTAGAGATTTAAAAAATAAATCTACTTACCAAACAAGTTCAAATAATCATATCCATTTAAACCATTATCTATTTCGAATCATTATGACATTTTGTTTTGTCATAAAATAATACCAATTATTCAAAATAATTAGGATTCATACAAAATTATACAAAATAAAGTAATACCAATTTATTACTATTTTAAAAATTAATAAGGATTTAAAAAATAAATGTGTTTGCTGAACTAATTCAAATAGTTAAAACTATTAGAACAATTATCTATTTCAAATCATTCTAACTTTTTTAGTCATAAAATAATTGTTTCAACTCATACATGTCTATTTGAAATAAAATAATACTAATTTATTAACATTCAAAAAATTAATAAGTAAGAAATTAAAAAAATAAATCAGTTTACTGAACAAGTTTAAATATTTATGACTAATGATGCATAAACATATGCAAATGAACTGGAAATGAAAAGATCAATTAAGGAGCTAGAATTAAAACTGATTTAAAGAACAAAAGGTGCAAGAAAATGTAAGATCTAACTAAGAAAAACCAAAACAGAAATTGAAATTCCATCCTAAACTCACTGAGTTGATAAGAGAAAAATTAGATATAGAAGCTTCTAATGAAAATGAACTGGAACTGAGCTAAGGAATGATTTATCAACAAGTTTTCTATAAGATTCAACCTAAAAATCGTAGAAATTAACAAGGAAATAAGCTCACTAAGCTAGAAAACCAAACAGCACATGACTAAGCAGAAAAACAGAGCATGAACAAGACAATTATTCCAACCAGCTATCAAAATCATGAAATAAATTGAAACAAAATGGAAATAAGCTAGACAACAAGCAAATCCAAGAGATCAAAGGTTGGAAGGATCAAACAATTTTCCAAGAGGAGAGAAGAGTTGTGCTCAAGCTTGGAGATTACCCCTGGACTGCACTGGATCCAGATTTCAACCTCAAATTGTGAGAATTAACTGTATTGTTTGGAACGAATTTATTCTCTTTTTTACTATGTTAGAGCCTAATGAGCTAAGAAACTGTAAAAAAAAAATGGGGCAAAAACAAGTCATAAATGATTGGGTTCTGATTAAAACATTGCAACTAGGTCAAGTACAAAAATGCAGAAACAGATTTGAGATCAATGAGAAAACTTGAAGATTTAAGCTAGAAATCAATAAAATTTGCAAGTTTCATTGCCAAAATCGTAAAGAACGCTGAAAAATACTTGAGGAATTGTAGAAGTGCAATCAAAATAAATGGAAAAACATGAAGATCAAGGGCTGTTTGTTTACTAAGAAAATAAAATGCAGTAAAGGAAAGTGCAGAGATTAAAGAACAAGAAAAATAAATCCTAAGCTAAAGTCTCCCTAAAATGGCTGGCTCCACTCCTACTTATAGGCAGGTGAGTGCTAAATGAAGTGTTAAAAAATCTCTCCAAAATATCTACAATGAGGTGAGGTTCTAGAGACTTCTTTCATCCTTGCTTCTGCACTTGGTGCATGGCTGTTTGGCTTTTTTTTTTTTGTTCTTCCTCAATTGCAACCCTTCCTTATGCATTTTGGCACTTCCAAAAAGTCCAAGTTATGACCAATGATAGCTCTCCACCATGCCATGTCATCAGCTCTTCAAGTCTTCCTTTGAATGCCAAAATATGATGCCCGATTCTCATGCAAATGAAGGTTGCATTCCATGCCACTAGTGCACCATGTTTTCCTTGTTAAGCCTCTTGCATGCATGTATGTTTTCACTTTTTTTTCTACAAAAATTCAAGTATTTCATAAGAAATTTAACAATAAAATCATTACAAAAATGCCAAAAATAATGCTAAAAAAATTCATGGAAGAAAGGTTGAAGAAAACTTCCTCAAAAGCAATCTAAATTAATGAGACTAGTTTTAGGCCACTTTCACAATTAGCACCAAAAATCCTCCAAAATGTATCTAAATTAACCAAATTTCCTTTTTTTCTCCACTTTTACCTACACATATTACAATTGTGTTTTTAGGAGTATTTTTGTTTAGAAATGCTAAACAACAAGCTAAAATAATAGTCAAATTGCACTAAAATTAAGCACTAAGAAGCTAAAATTTTTAATGCAATCATTATTACCTTTTGTTTTGTCATAAAACAAATTTTTTTGTTCATACAAGTTTTTTCAAAATAAAATAATTTTAATTTATTAATATTTTGAAAATTAATAAGTAAGAGATTTAAAAAATAAATTTGTTTGCCAAACCAGTTCAATTAGTTATAACTATTTTAACAATTATTTATTTCAAATCGTTTTGACTATTTGTTTTATCATAAAATAATTGTTTCTATTCATACAGTCTTATTCATAATACAGTAATGCTAATTTATTAATATTCTAAAAATTAATAAGTAACGGATTTAAAAAATTTATTTGTTGGCTTAACCAGTGCAAACAGTTATGATTATTTGAATAATTATCTATTTCAAATTGTTAGCTTAAAAACTTGAAATAAACCAAGAGGGGGGTGAATTGGTTGATAATAAAATTTTCAAAAATCAATACCTAATAAGCACGAATTCTACAAAACAATTTTTCTAAGCAAATGAATACAATGAATGAGAGTAAACTAACAATCTTAAAACAAGAGGCAGAGATAGAGAATTAGACAGCAAGATTTATAGAGGTTCAGTTCTTCCTTTAGGCACCTACGTCCTCTCCCTTAACCTCACTTGCCAAGGAGTTCAATCCACTATGTGTTGAAAGTTACAACCTAGCCTCTCAAAGTTTTACACAATAAACACCACAAACTCTTAAAGGTTATCCTCCCCCTTAAGTTCACAATCTCACAATACAAAATTTTTGAAGTGTTTTGCAAACTTAAAGAACCTCTCTAGGTTGGGTGTTTGCTAACATGAAGTACAAAACAATATTGACAAGATGATTAAGAGAAAAACTGATACAATAAGGGATTTTTTGCACTTTTTTCCCTTTGAACTAGTTTGAATGCTTGAATAAGATGGTTGGTGGAGGCAATAAGTTCTCTTAGCTTTTCATGCTCTTAATTTGTAGTGGAAGCCTTGATTTATTTGTTGAAAGGAGAAGATAGCCATTGCTTTGCATTTAATGCTACAAACCTACAAAATTTTAGACAAGAAAATAGCCGTTGGGGCTTTCTCGGCATTAGGGGATCGATCCCCTCATGTAGGGGATTGATTGGGTTAGTGATAAGAAAGCCCATTTTGTGCATGAAAACACTTACTCGATTGATTAAGTAACATAACTGATCGATCCTATGCATAGGTGATCGATCCCCTATGTGGGGGGATCGATCCCTTTTGTTGATTTTTGACCCAATTTTGCATTCTGTGTAAAAAAATAGATCGATCATTTTAAGGGGGGATCGATCGGGAATGTTCAAAACCCCAACCAATTGATCCCTACAAAGAGGGGATCAATTGGTTCTTGATAAATTTACAGAAGTTTGCTAATGGAAGAAAAATGGATCAATCGGTTAAAGGAGGCCCTCCCTTAGGGGATTGATCCCTTCCATCCAAAACATGCCAACAACCCATTTTGTTTTTAGAATTTGTTTTGTTCTATTTCCTAAATGAATTTTGGCAAGATAGAAGGCTGAAAAAATATTCAATTTGAGATTAAGAGAATTTAATTTAAGTTAGGCAAATTTTTGTTTTATCAATTCAAGGCTAACACAAATCATTATGACCTTTCATTTTGTCACAAAACAATTGTTTCTGTTTGTACAAGTTTATTCGAAATAATATAATTTTAATTTATTAATATTCCAAAAATTATTAAGTAAGAGATTTAAAAATGAATATGTTTATCAAATAAGTTCAAATAGTTCAAATAGTTATAACAATTTGAACAATTATTTATTTCAAATCATTATGACCTTTGTTTTGTCATAAAGTAATTATTTTCGTTCATACAAGGTTATTTGGAAAAAAATAATATTAATTTATTAATATTTTGATAATTAATAAGTAAAAGATTTAAAAAATAAATATGTTTATCGAAAAAGTTCAAATAGAAAGAACTATTTGAATAATTATCTATTTCAAATCATTATGACCTTTTGT
This sequence comes from Durio zibethinus, assembly GCF_047325235.1. Lineage (NCBI taxonomy): Eukaryota > Viridiplantae > Streptophyta > Magnoliopsida > Malvales > Malvaceae > Durio > Durio zibethinus. Next base: position 16,911,068 of record NC_143178.1, read on the forward strand.
TTCATCAAAAAACAATCATACAAGCTTATTTTGAATAAAATAATATAAATTTACTAATATTCCAAAGATTAATAAGTAAAAATTTAAAAAATAAAGATGTTTTCTAAACATGTTCAATTAGTTATGACTATTTGAATAATTATCTATTTCAAATCGTTATGACCTTTTATTTTGTCATAAACCAATTGTTTCTATTCATAAAAGCTTTTTTGAACTAAAATAATACTAATTTATTAAAATTTAAAAAATTAATAAGTGAAAGATTAAAAAAAAATCTATTTACCGAGCAAGTTCAAATAGTTATGACTATTTAAATAATTATTTATTTTAAATCATTATGATATTTTATTTTGTCATAAAACAATAGTTTCTATTTATACAAGTTTATTCAAAATAAAATAATATTAGTTTTTTAATATTCTAAAAATTAATAAGTTAGAGATTTAAAAAATAAATATGTCTACCGAACAAGTTCAAATAGTCATTTACATTTGAACTATTATCTATTTCAAATTGTTATGACATTTTGTTTTGTCGTAAAACAATTGTTTCTATTCATACAAAATTATTCAGAATAAAATAATACTAATTTATTAATATTTTGAAAATTAATAAGAGATTTAAAAACTAAATCTGTTTATCAGACCAATTCAAATAGTTATGACTATTTGAACAATTATTTATCTCAAATCGGTATGATCTTTGTTTTGTCATAAAACAATTGTTTCTATTCATACAATTTTATTTGGAGTAAAATATTACTAAACTAATCTTATTCTAAAAATTAATAAGAGATTTAAAAAAATAAATGTATTTGTCGAACCAATTCAAATAGTTAAAACTATTAGAACAATTATCTATTTCAAATTGTTTTGACCTTTTATTTAGTTATAAAATGATTGTTTCAGTTCATACATGTTTATTCAAAATAAAATAATACTATTTTATTAACATTCAAAAAATTAATAAGGAAGGAATTTAAAAAAATAAATCTATTTACCAAACAAATTTAAATAGTTGACTATGTGAATAATTATCTATTTAAAATCATTATGACCTTTTGTTTTTATCATAAAACAGTTGTTTCATTTCATAAAAGCTTATCCAAAATAAAATACTATTACTAATATATTTAAAAATTTGAGAAGTTGGAGATTTAAAAAATAAATTAGTTTATTGAATCAGTTCAAATAGTTATAGTCATTTGAACAATTATCTATTTCAAATCATTTTAAACTTTTGTTTTGTCATAAAACAATTGGTTTTTATTGTACAAGCCTATTCAGAATAAAATAATACTAATTTATTAATAGTTCAAAAATTAATAAGTAAGAGATTATCTATTTGTCGAACTAATTCAAATAATTATAACTATTTGAACAATTATATATTTTAAGTCATTATAATCTTTTGTTTTGTCATAAAATAATTATTTATATTTATAAAATCTTATTTGAAATAAAATAATACTAATCTAATAATATTATGAAAACTAATAATTAAGAGATTTAAAAAATAAATATGTTTGCTGAACCAAGTCAAATAATTAAGGCTATATAAATAATTATCTATTTCAAATTATTATGTCCTTTTGTTTTGTTGTAAAACAAATGTTTTTATCCATATAAGTTTGTTCGAAATAAAATAATATTAATTTATTAATATTTTAAAAATTAATAAAAGATTTAAAAAATAAATTTGTTTACCAAACTAGTTCAATTAGTTATAACAATTTAAAAAATTACTTATTTCATATCGTTATGACCCTTTTTTTGTCATGAAACAATTGTTTCCATTGATACAGTCTCATTCAGAATAAAGTAATTCTAATTTATTAATATTCTAAAAATTAATAAGTAATGGATTTAAAAAGATGAATCTGTTGGCCTAACCATTACAAATAGTTATGACTGTTTAAACAAGTATCAATTTTAAATCGTTATGACCTTTTGTTTTATCACAAAATAATTTTTTCTATTCATATAAGCTTTTTCGAAATAACTTAATTCTAATTTATTAATATTCCATTGTCATCTTTATTTTTTCAACTATTGGTGTTGTCCTGGTCATCTTTATCCTCTTGACCATTGATATTGTCCTAGTCATCTTATCTTTTTGACCATTGGTGTTGTCTTGTCCGATCATCTTATCTTTCCGATTGTTGGTGTTGCCCTAGTCATCTTTATCTTTCTGACTATTGGGGTTGTCCTGATCATCTTTACTGCGTGACTATTGGTGTTGTCCTAATCATTTTAATCTTTCTAACTATTGGTGTTGTCATGATCATTTTATCTTCCTGACCGTTGGTGTTGTCTGGGTCATCTTATCATGTTGCCCTGGTCATTTTATCTTCTCGATCATTGGTGTTGTCCTAGTCATCTTTATCTTCCTGACCATTGGTGTTGTCTTAGTCATTTTATCTTTTTGATTGTTGGTGCTATCCCGATCATCTTTACTTTCTAACCATTGGTGTTGTCTCGATCATATCTTTTTTACCGTTGGTGTTGTTCTGATATCTTTATCTTCTCAACCATTGGTGTTGTCCTAGTCATCTTTACTTCCTTACCATTGGTGTTGTCTCAGTCATCTTTATATTTGCGACCATTGGTGTTGTCCCGATCATCCTTATCTTTTCGACCATTGGTGTTGTCCTAGTTATCTTTACTTTTCCACTGTTGGTGTTGTCCCAATCATCTTTATTTTTTTGACGATTGGTGTTATCCCAGTCATCTTTATTTTTCAACTTATGATGTTGTCTCGATTATATTTATTTTCCTAATCATTGGTATTATCCCAGTTATTTTTATTTTTTTGACTTATAGTGTTGTCCCAATCATCTTTATTTTTTGATTTGCAATATTGTCCCAATTTTATTTGTTTTTTGACTTATGATATTGTCTTAGTCATCTTTATTTTTATAACTTGTAGTGATGTCCCGGTCATTCTTTATTTTCCAAAACCAAAAAGAAAAAAAAAAAGACAACAACAAAACAAACAAAAAAATAATAAAAAAAGGGAAGAATGGGAACAATGGGAACAATGGTTCTCTCTTTAACTTGTAAGCATCATTCGGACAAAATTATCGTCTATATATTTGCATTTTTGTTTATTCTTAGAAATATGTAAAAAGAGGCAACTGTAAATATCAAATTTTTTGTGGAACATTTTTAATATGATTAACTGGAGCTCATTAGCGAAGATGGGCTGTAACCATTAACATAGGACTATTATGTAAACCATTTAAGAGGACCATTTAGAACCTATTAAAAGCCCATAGTGAACTCAAGTCAAATTGGTCAAACTTAGTTAATAAAGTTAAAATTAGTTAAACAAAGTCAAAATTACGCAAAACTTGGTCAAAATGGATAGAACTTGGGTCAGTTCTCAAAATTCACAACCTAATTGGAATCAACGTAGTTTAAAATTAAAATTTGTCATTTTTAAAACACTAAAATTTTTTATTACAGTTAGGGAAGTATAAAATTACTAAAATACCCTTTAAGGTATCTTCATAATTTGGTCTTCCTAAGCTTGAATTTTCATGAAATTTTTTATATCTAAATTTTATAATATTTCATGATTTTTGGTGCAATTAAAATCACAGTAGTACCTTGAGAGATATGAAATTACCAAAATACTACTTATGGGTATTTTTGTAATTTAGTCTTTTCAAGCTCAGATTTTCATGAAACTTTGCAAATATTAATTTCATAATATTTCATGATTTTTGGTGTATTTGAAATCACAATGGTACCTTGAAAGGTGTGAAATTACCAAAATACTCCTTAAGGGTATTTTCATAATTTGGCCTTTCCTAGCTTGGATTCTCATAAAACTTTTCAGATTTTAATTTTATAATATTTCATAAATTTTGGTGTTTTAAAATCCCAATAATGAACATGGGAACATTGATTTCCAAGAAAATGGCTTAAATACTGAAAACTTTAAAATGGTTTTTTATTTGGTTTAAGGGCTATAAAAATCCAACCTTTGTAGTGAACAATATGAACTATTAAATCTCTTATTGAATCTTGATCCACTAGCTAAAGATTGCTCCTTGAAAAATAAAAGGAAAGAACTTTGACCCTTGGATGAGATTTCATCCAAAGGCTTATTTTTAATCTTTTAAAGATATTTTAGTGGATTTCTTCTTTATAAGAAAAGAAGGCTCTTGAAAAAAAAAGATTTTTAAAGTTTAGAAAGAGGGGCTGAAAACCAAAAAAAAGAAATGGATGATGGACTAGTGGAAAGGAAGGGAAGTAAGAAGCAAAGTTAGGTTTTTATGAGAAGTTAGTAAAAAAGGTGACCTTTTTTTTTTTTCTAGCTTGATCTCATACATGTAAATACTATAAAAAAAAAATTTTGCATTTCAATTTTAAGCCCATCAATAGTTTAGACCATGCGTTTCTTAATCATATCAATTTTAAGTCCAAGATTAGCTTGACTCTTTCAAACCCTAAATGTGGCTTTAATACCTTCCATCTTGTTTCCCTCTCTTCTTTTTGATGGATAAAAGTTTACAAATGCCTTTTGTGATTGCTACTTATCTAAAAGTATTTCTTAGAATCTTTCTTTGATCATCTCTTATCCAATCAATTAATTCCTTGCCTTTTTGTGCTATTATTTTACATTCATGTTTTCCTAAGCCACATATAGGTTTGCTATGAGCATTATCAATAATTATCCCAACCTTTAATGACAAATGCAATGATTTCAAGGTTTAAAATGGAATATGGGTTCAAACCAATGTTGATTTATTTCAATTTGGAAAGAGAAAAAGATAAGGTTGTTAAAATGCAGAGAATTAGAAATTTTAAAAAGGTACTTAAGGAAATCAAATATCATTTCTTTAGATAATGAACATTTGACAAGCCAAATCAACTCAGATCACATCCTTTCTTGAAAATTCATTACATAAGTGATCTTGCTAGACTTGAACTCTTATAACTAATCCCTTGCCCTACGCTTGTAACCAACAAAAATTTCCCCAAAAGTTGTCTCCCTTGATTCTGATGTCGATATGTCCAGTCATGTGCCATATTTTCACTACTTGAAGGGTTTTTTTCTAGCTCTACTTTCATTTAAGTCATCTTTTTAGGTTTTTAGCTTAAACGATCCCTGTTTTGATTCAAACAGCCTTCTCTTTGTTTTAAGTCTAAATCAATCCTCTTTTTTTTTTTCAAACACTACCTTTTTTGGGTTTTAGTCTGAATCAACCTTTTTTATTTTTTAATTTTTTTAACTATGAAAAGTTTTTTTGCAATATCAAAATTTACTAGAGTAGACAATTAATCTCCATCCATTTTGCTAAAATCAAGACTCCACTCAAAAATGCCTTTTTCACCATATATGGGCTTTCCCAATTAGGTGCCCATTTTCCCTTACTATCTTGTTGATTTAGCAAGATCTTCTTTAGGACCATTTCTCTCTCATGAAAGCATCAAGATCGTAACTTCTTTTGGTACATCTACCTATGATAGAGTGCCAAAAGCTTTTTCTTTTAGATAAGGTTCAATTGTTCAAAATGTTCTCGAACCCAGTCTACCTCATCCAACTTTACTTTCATCAACACTCTCAAAGAAAGGATCTCTACCTTAATCGGCAACAGTGCTTCTATCTTGTAAACTAAGGAAAACGGGGTAACTCCAGTTGAAGTTTAGACCAATGTCCTATAAGCGAGCAAGGTGAAAGGTAATTTTTCATGCCAATCTTTATACATATCATTCATCTTTTGTAGTATTTGTTATGTTTTTATTTATGGCCTCTATCACACCATTCATCTTCAGGTGCTATAGTGCTGAATGATGATGCTTTATCTTAAACTTTGCACATATTTCCTTAATTATTTTTCTATTCAAGTTGGTAGCATTGTTAGAGATAATTCTTTTTAGGAGCCTATACCATTATATTATCTCCTTTTTAAAAACTTGCACATATTGATCAGGAAACACTAGCATAAGAAGTTGCCTCTACCCACTTGGTGAAGTAATCAATCACCATAATAATAAACCAAGGCCCATTTAAAGCTTTTAGAGTTATAGGCCCAATCACATTCATTCCTTACATAAAAAAATGGCTATAGAGGTGTTAATATCACACCCTTGGCAGGTGCACTAGATGCTTAGGATTGAGCATTAGTGACCAAGAATTGAGCACCAGGGATAGTTGTAAGGATTTGCACAATGAGCTTGGTAGAGGAGTCTAGACCACCCCGTACATCACTTAGGCCTGCCCGCATAACTAGCGCCAGGCCCAAATCATGCCCGTACCACACCTAGATGGACCCAAGAGAGTTAGACCAATCCAAAATATTTCATGGTGCCTAGGATTGGCAAGCACTCAATATAGGATCTGGTTGACGCTTAGAATCAAGAAGAGCCTTATATAATCTGTGTATTAATGTGTAATCCCTTATTTTGAGGGAATCTTTTATTTTAAGAGTAGCCATATGGTGCTGGGGCTATAAATAGAGGGTGGCCCCTCCCTCCTTTGTACATCATCAAACACTTATTTTTAGTAATATACAAAGCATATTCCAGCATTCTATTGTGTTCTCTTCTAACTTACGTATTCTACCTTCCTTATTGTTGCTTGCCCGTATACTTTTTTAGTAGGCTAAACTTAGGTTAAGGAGTTCATTTTCTAGCTTAAGGCCACACAGATTCAGGCTTAAGATCGAAGCTTATGACAGTTGGTATCAGAGCAAGTTCTGCTTGATTATGTGCAGGTTGCGTCCAAAGTGTTATAAAGATGGCATCCCAGAGTCATGTTGCTAACCAACAACTAGAGGCTTAGGAGCAAGGTCGTGAAAGAGACAAGAAAGCCAGTTCAAAGAACATCTGGTTTATCATAAATGGGTACTTGGCTAAGGGCGAGGTGATAGTAGGTGATGTAAAAGAGAAGCTTGACAGGATAGAAACTCACTTTGAGGAATTGGACTCCTGAGAAGAGGAGCTCAAAGGTGAGTTGTAAGTTACTCTGAATGAGACCATCGAAATGATTACCTAGTGAAATGAAGCCTTGGAGGCCTTGGTGGAATTGATAAGAAAGAGATCAAGGAGCTCAAAGGGGAGCTCACTACTTACAAGACAAACATTGGGAATGATGTAATAGCTAGAGTGCCAAAGTCTTATGCAAAGATCCCTAAGCCCAAAGAGTTTAAGGGGACTAGGGCTGTCAAAGAAGTGGATAACTTTCTATAGGGGTGAAGCAATACTTCTGAGCCTCTAGCTTGTATGATAATGCCACTAAGGTAAACACTACTTCCATGTATCTTACTGATATTGCCTTATTGTTGTAAAGGTGTAAATGTGATGATGTAAGGCACATAGGTGCCTTGATTGGGACTTGGGTAGAGTTCCAAAAAGAATTTAGGCAGTAGTTTTACCTAGAGTATGCCAATGATAAAGTGAAGGCAAAGTTACGTCGGCTTACTTAGCAGGGGGACATAAGGGAGTATGCCAAAAGTTCTCTGAATTGATGCTTCAGATTTCATATTGGAATGAGATTGATGGTCTATTTATCTTCATGGATAGGCTTAAGCCATGGGTGATGTATAAGCTACAAAGAAAAGGAGTTCGTGAACTATCCAAAGCCATGACTACAGTTGAATCCTTGGTGGAGTTAAGTCTTTCGAGCCCAAAGGGAAATATAAAGGCAAGAGAGACTGAGATCAATAATCCAATAGAGGAGACCACGATCGATAGTCCAAAAATAGAGATCAAGATCATTCGGATAAAGATGGTTAGGGGAAGCCACTAGTAGGGAAATAGAAGGCAAAGAAAAAGGTAGAGTCACTCTCTTATTACCTATATGAAGAGCTGTATAGGATTTGAGATTGCCTAAAAAGAGGTAAGCTGGTTACCATAGATAAGGAGTCGGATGAAAAGCCAGAGAGGGAGATAGCAAAGCTTAGGTCAATCATGCTTAATGCTATCCAATGTAAGGGAAGCTGTGAGCCAAAGAGATAGATGTTCGTGGATCTATTGGTTACGGGTAAGAAAATGAGCACCCTAGTGGACATAGAAGCCTCACACTTATTCATTTCAAGTGAAGGAGCCCAAAAACTCAACCTGAAGGTGCAGAAAAAGGTTGGTACCATTAAGATAATAAACTCCAAGGAGGTTCTAACCATTAGAGTAACACATGGGGTAGAGCTATAGCTTGGAGACTGAAAGGGCAAAAAGACCATCAAGGTATGAATTTATGATTGGGTTAGATTTCTTTGTTCGAATTAATGTCCTCTTTGTGCCTTTTACTAATTGTTTATGCATTCCGGATGTATGGTGACAATGCCTTATACAACTGAGGTGCGAAGAAGGGCTTGGAACCAATGTGCTATCGGCCATATAGTTTGCCAAGGCAGTGAGCAAGGATGAAGACACCTTCTTGGCTGCCCTAAAGTATGATGAACTGAGGGAGATAGAGTCTAACACCTCTTTAGAGGTGCTAAAGGTGCTGGAGACCTTTAACGATGTGATACCCACACAGTTGTATAGCAATCTACCACCCAAGAAAGAGGTAGACCATAAGATCGAGCTAATGCTCGAGGCCAAGCCATCAGCTAGGGCCCCTTACCATATGTTAGCCTCAGAGTTAGAGGAGCTGAGGAAACAGCTTAGGGAGTTGATTGATGCTGGCTACATTAGGCCATCTAAGGCTCCATATGGTGCTTCAATTTTGTTCTAACAGTCTTTGTAGTTATGTATTGACTATAAGGCACTGAACAAGCTAACCATTAAGAATAAGTATCCTGTCCCCCTCATTACGAACATATTCCACCAACTTAGAGGTGCAAGGTGGTTCACGAAGTTAGACTTGCAATTAGAGTACTACCAGATCAGGATTACAAAGGGAGATGAGCCAAAGATTGCTTATGTCATCCGCTATGGCTCTTATGAGTTCCTAGTAATGCCATTTGGACTCACCAATACTCCGATCACATTTTGCACACTTATGAACAAGGTATTTTAGTCATTCTTTGATAGTTTTGTTATGGTTTATCTTGATGATATTATGATCTATAACCAGACATTAGAAGAGCATGTGAACCACTTGAGACAAGTGTGCTAGGTGTTGTGGGCATACAAACTATATGTCAAGAGAGAAAAGTGTTTATTTGCCTACTGAGAGGTATTGTTTCTTGGCCACATAGTGGGAGGTGGTAAAATACGTATAGTTGCTAGCAAGGTCTGTGTGCCATCCTAGAGTGGGAATCACTAGCCAAGGTCATCGAGTTGAGATCATTCCTTGGGCTAGTCAACTATTACAAATACTTCATCAAAGGCCATTCAACCATAAGCACACCATTGACTAATTTGCTCAAGAAAGGAAAAGGATGGGAATAGAGCATCGAGTGCTAGGAAGCTTTTAATTGATTTAAGAAGGTAGTGACGAGAAGCCAGTATTGGCCTTACCAAACCATGCCAAGTCATATGTAATGCATGTAGACGTATCAAACTTTGCAATAAGAGGTGTACTGATGCAAGAAAACCATTCGAATGCATTCAAGAGTTGAAAACTCAATGAGACCAAGTATAGGTACATGATCAAGGAAAAAAAGATGATAATGGTGATGCATTGTTTGTGCACTTGGTGGCATTACCTATTGGGGACAAGGTTTCTGGTCAGAACCAACAATATGGCAACCGACTACTTCTGGACACAGAAGAAGCTGACCTCTAAGTAGGCTTGGTGGTAAGACTTTCTTGCAGAATTTGATTACAAGTTAAAGTACAAGCCTAGACAAGCAAACATGGTGGTTGACACCCTAAACCAAAAGGTGAGCCTTGCTACCATTAGCCAACTAGAGGGGTCTTTAGTGCCATACATTAGGGAATGGCTTGGGCATGATCCTATAGTACAAGCCCTTATCGACAATGCCAAGCAAGGTAAGACTAAACGATTTTAGCTGTAGGATAATTTGGTGTACACAAAGGGCAGCAGGTTGTTTGTGCTCCAACATGAGACACTTCGTAAGAAGGTGATGCAAAAGTGCCATGACTTAAAGTGGGCTAGTCACCCAAGCATGCATCGCACCTTAGCATTGTTAGAGGATCGATACTACTTGCCATACATGAGGATGATATAGAGGCTTATGTTAAAACTTGTATTATATGCCAATAGGATAAGGTAGAGCTCAAGCCACCAGGCAGTCTTTTATAGCCTTTGCCAATACTAGAGCGACCATGGAAGAGCATCACTTTGGATTTCATAGTCAGTTTACCCAAGACAGAAAGGTTTGGGAACATCATGGTAGTGGTGGACAAGTTTTCCAAGTATGGGATTTTCATCCCAACAACAAAGGATTGCCTAGCCTGCAAGGTAACCCGGTTGTTCCTAAAGAATGTGGTGAAGTGTTAGGGAGTACCGAGGACTATTGTTAATGATCGGGATGGGTGATTCATGGGGTGGTTCTGGACTGAGTTGTTAAAGCTATTAGGGTTAGACTTAAACTTTTCCACCAGCATGCATCCACAAATTGATGGGCAAACTCAGTGAGTGAATGGTTTGTTAGAGGTCTACCTCAAGCACTATGTGAGTGCCACACAAAGGGACAAGCCAAAGCTGCTTGATGTTGCCTAGTTCTCATACAACCTGTAAAAGAATGAAGTAACAAATCAAAATCCATTTGAGATTGTGATAGGTCAACAACCACTAACCTCTGATTAGATTACTGTAAGTTATAGAAGGCCTAATCTAGCAACCTATAGTTTACCAAGGCTTGGTAGGAGCAAGTCGACTTGGCCCGAGTCTGTCTACAAAAAGTTGCAAAGAGGTTGAAGAAGTAGGTAGACTAAAAAAAGAGGGACGTATAGTTCCAAGTGAAAGACTTAGTTTTAGTGAAGTTGTATCCTATTGTGTGCCACAAATGGTTGCACAAAGGCCTAGTTTGGAGTTATGAGAGACCTTTCTGAGTTATTAAGAAGGTAGGCAAGGTTGCCTATAAGCTAGATATGCCACAAAAGCCAAGAGTACACCAAGTTTTCCTTGTGAGCATGCTCAAGTCATTTCATAAGGACCAAGGGGATCCAGGATAAGCAAAGTTAAGGCATGCACCATTGAGAGCCAGAGCCTTGTATAAAAAAGAGGTCCAGTGCCTTCTGGCTAACAGGGTTGTTAGGGGGTAAAATTAACAACCAAGGTAGGAGTATTTGGTGCAATGGAATAGGCTTTCAGATAATGAAGTGAACTGGGAACCAGTAGAGGACTTATGGTAGTTTTAAGACCAGATCAGGTAGTTGCACATAGAAGATGTGACAAAGGCATTGTGAGATCAGGTGAAGGAGAATGTCATACTTTAGGCGGGCACACTAGGTGCTTAAAACTAAGCATCAATGACCAAGGCTCAAGCACCAATGATAGTTACAGGGGTTTGAGTAATAAGCTTGGTAGAGAAGTCCAGACTATTCGCACATCAGTCAGGCTTGCCCATACAACCAAGGCCAAGCCAGCATCATGCCTACCTAAATGGACCAAAGAGAGTTAGACTAATCCAAAATCTTCTAAGAGCACTCAATGTAAGATTTGGTTGGCCCTTAGAATCAGAAGAAGCCTTATGTAATCTGTGCATTAATGTGTAGTCTCCTATTCTTAGAGATCATATAATCCCTTGATTTTATGATTAGACATACGATACTGGGGTTATAAATAGAGGGTCACCCCTCCTTCCTTTATACACTATCAAACACTTGTTTTTAGTAATATACAAAACATATTCCAATATTCTATTGTGTTTTCTTCTAACTTGTGTATTCTGCCTTTCCTTGTTGTTGCTTACCTGCATGTTTCTTTAGTAGGCTAAACTTTGGCTAAGGAGTTCATTTCTCAGCTTAAGGCTGCATAGATTTAGGCTTAAGACTGAAGCCCATGACACTAACACATACAATAGAACTGGAGGAAAATGAATTTTGTCTACATAGATCCGACATTTGTGGCATTTCCTAGCATAATTGATGCAATCATTCTCCAATGTTGTCTAGTAATATCCTACCCTTATTATCTATATGGCCATCATGTGTTTGTTAGCATACATCCCACAAATCCCTTTATGGACTTGCTCTAGAATCTTTCTAGCTTCCATGGCATCTACGCATCTTAATGGTACTTAATCTCAACCTTTCTTGTACAAGATTTCCCTATTTAGCACAAACCACATTGATGATCTTCGAATAATCCTCTTATCATTCTCTGAAGTATGCTTGGGATATTCACGACACTTCATGCAATGTACAATGTCATGATACCAGGGTCGATAATTTTTTTGTTCTTTCACATTTGAGCAATGGGCCGATGAATCCCGCATTTGTACTAGAATGGGTTGAGTTCTTGTATTGGCATTTATCATGAACATTATAGCCAAAGTAGCCATTGCATTAGCAATTTAATTCTCTTCTTAAAGAACATGTTGAAACTAAATCTCCTTAAACTGTTTAATCAAATCAGCTATGTGCTTTTGGTATAACACCAACTTTAGGTCCTTAGTCTCTTATTCACCTTCCAATTGGTAAATCACTAGGGCTGAGTTCCCATACACTTTCAATACATTAATTTTTTTTTCAATGGCCATATGTAATCCCTTGGCACATGTTTCATATTTAGTAACATTGTTTGTAGAATTAAAATCTAGCCTTACAGTGCTAGGGTAGTAATTCCCTTTAGGAGATATTAATACTACCTCGATGCCATACCCCATTACGTTGGATGCCTCATCAAAAAAATCTTCCATAACTTTGTCATAAGCTCTTCATCCTCATCTCATAAGATTTTCATTAGATTTTCATTCGAAAAATCAAGCTTTATGGGCTCATAATCGTCTATGGCCCTATCAGCAAGAAAATCGACTATCGTAGCTCCTTTTATAGACTTTTAAGGCACATACATAAGATCATACTCTGATAGCATGACTTGCCATCTAACTATTCTGCCCAATAGGGATGGCTTCTCAAACATGTATTTGTAGGCATCTAACTTTGATATAAGTCAGGTTGTGTGATAAAGCATATATTACCTAAGCCTACTAGTAGTCCACACTAATGCATAACACATTTTTTCAAATTGGGAATACTTAATCTCATATTCTGTGAACTTTTTGCTCAAGTAGTAAATGGCTTGTTCTTTGTTGCCAGTTTCTTCTTTTTGCCCCCCAGTATACAACCTATTAAATTCTCTTGCACTATTAAATATAAGATTAGCAGTCTTCTGGCAACAAGTGGCACTAACACCAATGGATTTGTCAAATACTACTTAATCTTCTCAAAAGCACCTTGACATTCTTCATCCCAATTGCCAAGATTATTTTTATGCAACAGCCTCAAGATTGGATCACACTTTTAAGTGCTAAGATATAAAGTGAGAAATATAATTCAATTGCCCTATAAAGCTTTTCACTTCCTTTTGTGTATGTGACACTGTTAAATTTTGAATGGCTTGAATTTTATTAGGGTCTACCTCAATACCCCTTTCACTAACTACAAATCTTAATAATTTCTTTAATTTAGCCCTGAACATGCATTTGGTTGGATTTAGCTTGAGTTGGTACTTTTATAGCCTTTCAAAGAATTTCTTAAGGTTAACTACATGATATTCTCCCTTCCTAAACTTTGCTATCCATCCATATATACTTCTATCTCCCTATGCATCATGTTATGAAAAATAGTGACCATTGCTCTTTGATATATGGCACTAACATTTTTAAGCCCAAATGGCATAACTTTGTAATAAAATGTACCCCATATCATCACGAATGTGTTTTTCTCCATATCTTCCTAAATCATTTTGATTTAATTATATCCAGAGAACCCATCCATGAATGAAAAAATGAAATGCTTGGCAGTATTATCCACCAAAATGTCAATATGTGGCAATAAAAAACTATTCTTTGGGCTAGCTTTATTTAAATCCCCATAATCCATACACATATTTACCTTTCCGTCATTTTTTAGAACCAAGACTACATTGGCTTCCTATTTTGGGTATTTAGCCACTTCTAAGAAAACCTACATCGAATTGTTTTTTTACTTCTTCTTTTGTTTTCAACAACATCTTTGGTTTTATGTGCCTCAGCTTCTGTTGCATTGGTTAATACTCTAGTTTTAGAGGCAGTTTATACTCGACAATATCTGTTTGGCGTGTTTTGATAAGACCATGCAAATATGTTTACATATTCTTTTAATAAATCCACTAACTTTTGCTTTCCATTAGTGGCAATGAAAAACCTATCTTGACATCCTTCTTATTCTTTTCATCTCTTAGATTTAATAGATCTATAGTCTCTTGATGAGGCTCTATAGGTTTCTTTTCTTGTTCCACCCATTTTAGCAACTCATGAGGTAACTCATAGTCTTTAGAGTCAACATCATCAACAAGCTCATTAATGTCAATTGAATTTTTGAAATCAAATTTGGTATCATTGTTTTGCTCATCCATAATGTTCATTATTTAAAGACTTGAAAATAGGTATATATAGTCATAAGGAAATATAGGTTAATTGGGCAAAATAAAAGAAATATAAACAACAAAGAAAAAGAAATAGGAATATGATGTATGAGAAATGCATTGCATTCATTACTTAAGTTAGGATAATTAAAAACAAAGCCCATATATTTACTCTCTGCATGCTTTTGGGCCAAAGCAATTGGAACTTAAAGCCTCAGATGTTCAAAAGACGATAGTAACCAAAACACCATTTTTAAACTCCTAACTCTAGAAAAAAAGTCTTTTCTTCTTACATCTCCTTTATATCTTTCGTAATTTGAACCTGAGAGAAAACTTCCTCCATTTTGACAATTGATTCTTTTTTTTTTTTCCTTCTATTGATCTAAGATAAACATATCTGTCAAAATAAAATATTTTATAAAGTATGAGAATACTATCCCCTCACTATCTGAATCGTGGCCTCTAAAGTGTGCCATTCTATTTTCTCTTTTTTCCAACATCATTCTTCTCTTATTTACAGCAGTAGGCTTAAAACCTATGCCTCGCCTTTCCTCAATTGCAATTGGCATTTTCTTGATTCCTTGTAAAGATGCTTCAAACCCTGACCAGCTCGCTAGCTTTTGCTAATGGTCTACTTAGCTATCATGCTTATAGTTTTTGACAGCCAAGGCATAGATATTTTTTACCTGTCTTCAACATATGTAGCATTTACGATCTCAAAGGCTCTAAATGAGCACTTGATGCTTTTTCATAGCTTCAATATATAAAGTGGTCAAAGTTTTGGTTACCAGTAGGTTTTCTTCACCATCTAAGCAAACTTGTTTTCTTTCAATAATGAACTTCACCTTCTGATGCAAAGATGAAGGTATGGCTCTCGTTGTTTGAATCTAAGTTCTTCAAAGTAACCAATTATATGAGGGTGTAATATCCATAACCTGAAATTGGACATTAAAGGTACATGGATCAATTTATAATAGAATCTTGATATCACCAATCACTTTCTTCTATGCCCCGTCAAAAGCCCTAACTGTCATATGGCTAATCCTCATATGTGACTAATCTATTGGTAGCTTGAGAGCATGGTCATAGGCATTACATTAATGGATGACCCATTATAGATAAGCATCTTAGCCATTGTATAGGTTTTACACTTAATAGTAATGTGTAAAGCCTTGACATTTCTATGCCTTTCAGAAGGTATCTCATCATTATTAAAGAAATAAAATTTGGGGCCATGATACTTCCCCTCATATGATCCATACTTTTCACAAAAAGATTATGCTCAACATAAGCTTGATTAAGCACTTTCAACAAAGCATTCCTATGTGGTTTTAAATTCAACACGAGTGATAACAAAGAGATACATTATGGCAACTTATTCAATAGGTCCTTTGTACTATACTCACTATGCTTGATGACTTTAGAAACTCGCAAGGCTCTTTTTCTAGCACAAGCTTTTTATAATGGACCTCTAGGTTTATTTCAACAGGATTAGGACATTTTTTTGCTGTGACTTTTCTTCTTCCTTTGCCTTTCCTTTCTTAGCCCTTACAATCATTTTAGGAGTATAACAATGACCACTTTTAGTCATTCCTTCGACCACTGTTATATTTGTAGTGAGTTTGCCTTTCTTATTTTTTAAAGCTAATCCATCTGTAGACCTTTGAATTTCTTCTTTATTGTTATAGTCCCATAAAATCGATCGATATTTTTTGTAAAGAAAAAGACTAGGGACATAAATTGTTAGTGATGCCCTAGGGAAATACACCTACTCCTTTATAACCGATTCTATTTCCTTAACATAAAAGATGGTAAGGGGTTTTGAAATGAAAGGTGCTTCCAATTTATCACTTATCATGTCCACACTACCAACATTCTTTTCAAGATAAAAAATCAATGACCCTATTCATCTATAACTGTTGCAACACTAAACCCTTGATAGTCTTAGATCACATGCTCCACATTCTTCCTATGGTAACAACAATCATGGTCATTTATCTAAATTGCTTTTATCATCCACTACTAGAACAACCATGTTTGTCCTTACCAAACAATCAAATATTTTCTTTATAGGGATCTCCATTTCACCTACCCATCTCTTCATTCTTGACCATTATCCTTCTACCATAGCACTAATATTACCATCGAAATGGTTGAGAATAGGGTTTTTACTAATATTAGGCTTTTCTCTAGAATTAAAATTCAACAAACCTTCATTTATTAACTCTTGCACCTTATACTTTAAAGCCATGAATTTTCAATAGAATGGCCAGCCACACCATAATGATAATCACATTTAGCATTATGGTCATACCATTTTGGGTATAGTGGCTTCAATGGCACTACATACTTTGGAGCAATAAGATGACCCCTTATTAGCTGTGGATATAAGCTAGTGTACAACATAAAGATAAGGTCAAACTGAGGCTTCTCCCTATTATTGCTACTTTGTGAATTCTTTTGACTTGGATTAGCTGCTTGGGTTGCCATTACTAAAGTAAAACTGGGTGGCTATAGATTAACTTTTAATCTATATGGCGATTGTTAGGAGGGTTGAGAAAGTATGATAGTTGGGCAACTAAGTTGGTAGTTGGATAGTAAGTGGGGAATTGTGGTCTTGGATTATACGAGATAAAGGAACAAAATAAGGGATTCCCTATAGATATAACATGTTTCTCTTGCTCATTTTTCCTTAGATTGGCTGACTTCTTAGCACCGAAAGCTCTAGGTCCTTTAATTTTGTCAATTTTAATGGAATTCTCAATCATTTCTCCTAAAATCACCATATCAGAGAAATTCTTAGTAGCATTTCCTACCATTTTATCATAGTATGGGGCCTTTAATGTGCTAATAAATAATACTGTAACTTTCTTTTTAGGTATGGTGGTTGAACTTAAGCTGTTGCATCTCTCCAACAATACACATACTCTTAAAAAGTCTCAGTTGACTTTTTTTTCAATATTTTGTAGAGATAGCCTATTCGGGGTAATGTCCATAACATGCCTATAGTGAGCCAAGAAAGATTTGGCTAGGTCTTTCCACGTATAAACTAGCTTTAATCTAATTGGACATACTATCTTGCTATAGATCTAGTTAAACTGTCTTGAAAATAATGTATTAGAAGCTTATCATTATAAGTATGACCCATTATCTTACAACAAAACATTGTAACATGAGCAGTGGACACTTGGTTCCATCAAATTTCTTAAAGTTAGGAACCTCGAATTTTGTCTGTATAACCACATCGAGCACTAAACTAAGCTCATTTGCATCCACGTTCCCAAAGACATCATTCATTTTAACGGTTCTCAGTCTTTCTTCCAACAAATCATACTTATTTTTCATCTCACCACTCACTACTAGCGTAAACATGCCATGTAGCTTTTCTTGTTTAATAGGTTCATCCAGATTTGTTATAGTGATAAGATTAATATTCACATGCATCTGAGATGGTTTACTAAAAATGAAAGGCTAGTATTGATTAATAGAAGGTCCAGTGAAAGGTTATGTGGCTAGTGACTATAAATAGATTCCTTGGGAGGTATGAATTCGCGGTGGAGCAAATTTTGAAGGATATGCTAGTTTTGCCACATTAACCCTGTTTCCTAACTGTTGTGTACTAGCAACTTCCTTGCCTTTTAAGGAGCTAGTTAACAACTATCTTAACTCAAACATCTCTACCTTGATATTTAATTAAATTTCCATCACCCTTTCCTTTATCAAACCTAGCCATATCCTCTTCTTTCGTAGCTCAAAAATTAGAACGGGTATTATATCTATGTGAAATTGCTTGATCGGACTTCTTTGGCTTTTCTATCCTTAAACCTCTAATTATTGATTGTAAATTAGAACACATGGTATAATTATTGTTGTCATTGCTACTATTAATATTGTTATTAATTATTAGTGCAATGAATATAATGCAATGCAAAAGAAGTATTGCTTTGGATAAATCTAAGTAAAGAAAACATTCATTAACCATAGAAATCCTTGTACATCATTCAATCATTCTTTCATTGAACCCATAAAAACACCTAATGAGCATATTGCTCCCTAACTTCACATAAGAAACTCAACAAAGGCTTATTACCATGTTGAGTTGGTACGACTTTCCATTCTAGTTCTCTAGCTCTCTCCACCATTTCATTGGCTTTTTGCACAACCTTGTAGATTTGTGAAGTCAAATGCTCTATGTACTACTACCTTCCTAAACTCTCTACTCTTTACATTTCTCAAGCATCCACTTCCATGTTACAAATATGGGCCTAAAAATTCTCCCCCTATTACTAATTAGTCAAAATCTTATCTATGGGATGTTGATTATTGATCAACTAAAGCTCCAAGCTCATTAATTCCTACTCCAAAGCCTTTTTCTCATTTTGCAAATCAGACTTCCTAGTTTGTTCCTTCTTTAATTCAACCTTTTGCTTCTCGTTTTCTTTTTGGCACTTGACTACTTTTGCAAAGACTTTCAAAAACTTTTCTTTCCATATGTACTATTCTCTAATGAATGTAAAGATCACTTCCTTGTTTTCTCGATCTCTATTCTTCCAATACTCCAACCATCTTTCTTAATTCTTCCACATCCTTCTTGGATCCCCTCAAAGGTTTGATGTCCAACCTCAATCTCTTATTTTCTTGATAAAGATCTTGCCAATCTTCTTTCAAATCCTTTCGTTTTTTGGTCAACTTTTATATTGCATCACCTTTCATTATCAAATCATACCTTAATTGGTTGACCTAATCTGTCATTGCCATCTTCTCTTTCTCTATCTTTTTTCTTTCAATCTCAAACTCTCATTAGGTGATCTTAAGAGTTAACAATACCGACCTTGAAATAGGACTAGGCAACTTATCTAAAACATTGACTGGTAAAGGCCTAACTTCATTAACCTTTTTTATTTTTTATATCCTTCTACAATATTATCTGTAAATCTACCCGAGCTCATTTGGTTAACCCACTTCCATGCCTTAATGACTTCATAAACCTTTTTCATATAATAAGATGCCTCATAATCAAATTTGAGTGAACTAAGTCCATGAGTCATAGGGATGAACTGATGCGAGTCATATTGTCTTTGAGCCATAAGAGGTGCATAACTCACTGCCCTCTATATCCCTAATAGGGGTACCCATGACTTATCTTCATAACTATACAAAATGGTCATAGAAAGCATCCATGGTGCCTTTTATGTTACATCTTCACTAGTAAGCTCTAGAAAGAATGACATCCATTGACTTTTTATCCAATCCCTCTACCATTCCTTGGTGACAAACTCCTTGCTAAGAATAAAATGAATAGAGATTGGTCAAAATAATATCTTTTCTTTTCCCTAAAAGTGACTTCTAAGCTAAATAAAAAGCAACTAAGCACATTCAATGAATTGCCCCTTACCCTTCTTTTAACAAAAATTAAGTGATCTAATGGTCTTTGCTAAAATAGTCGATAAAGGATTTATACCTTTATCCAATTGCTCAAAAAAGTCAACCACTAATGTTTTTACATGTCCTAATACCTTAAGGAATATCATCAACTAATACATGGCCAAAACAAACACATCTAACACCTTATTAGTATTAATATGCTTTTTTATATGCTCAAATAGAAAGGCTAATGGAATAGTCTTAACCTTTTTTTTCTTTCTTATGCTTGTCTATCTTCTTGACCACTATTTACAAAATCTTAGCTAACTTCTTTCTATATCTGATAGTTTTTTGCTTCTTCCAATAGATCTTGTCTTGGTTAGCAGACTTTATTCAGAGTAAAGATGAATATTCTTCAATTGTAAGGACCAAGTCTTGTTAGTTAAATATGAAACACCGATAAAATGGATTCTAAAACTCTATCGTAGCCTTAACTAATGCCTCATCAATCTTCACTAGCATGAGTAATGCCATATCCCTATATTTCTTCCAAAAAGACTCTTTATTTTCTATTCTCAATTGTTGCCATATAAATTCCAACTCGGCTACATAATTTTGACTCAAATCCATCTGTACCAATTGTGGAAGTGTAGACATAAAACTGAACCCTAAGCAATCTCCTTCTTTTCCTTGAGTGCTTGTTGATTGGCTTTTGACTTCTAAATAATTCTTGCTGGGGGTGAATGCTAATGATGGCTTAATGAGTTCTTCTTTTACTATTGATTAATTCAAAAAAAATACCCCCTTTTAAGAAATATGATGCCTATATGATGCATATAGCAAGATTAAGGGTAATAAAAGAATTAAATAAGTTAGTAATGTTAAATAATAAATAAACAAACAAACAAATAAATAAATAAATAAGCATGGCATATAACACAGTAGAATCTACATAGTGTCCTTGCTTTAGGTAATTTTTTCAAGAAGGATGGTATGGCTCTATCCTAGGTTGAATCCTTAGGGCTTATGATATTCTAGGTTAGGATTTATATATCTAAAGGTTCCCAAACTATTCCTTACATCATCATCCATTATAGACTAGTAAGACTCCCCGATCCTCACCTATTATAGGCTACTAATGGAAAGGGTTCAATCTAAGTAAAAGTGTTTCACTAGCAAATGCAGAGGTTATCACCTCACGAGAGCGTATTTACTTCACTTCCTCTTAATAAAGATGGAACTTGGGTCTAGAGTTTATGCATGTAAGTGAATATACAAAGATGTGCAAAGTGATGTATTAATCAAAATAACGTAAATAAATCATAAACACCAAATCAAAACAAAGTAAAAACTAACATACAATTTATTTTATTTATTGACTTTTTTTTAGAAATTAAAATAAAGTGAACTAAATTAAATATCAATTAAAACCAATTTAATCTAAAGTTTTTAATAGTGCATAATTAACATTGTTGGCTTAACTCTTAAAATGTCTCTAGTGGAGTTGCCAAACTATTGTAACGTATCGATCTGAAGACTTGATCGCTAGATGTAAAAATTTAAAATTGTGAAAAATACGAAGAGTCACCACCAATCTTTTTTTAATGTGTGATTGGCTTGCCAAAAATTTTATCTTTTAATAAAACAAATAAAACATGTTTGAAGCTTTATTAAAAAGATGATTTTGGTCTACAAAAACATATTGGGTTTAGGAGTTGGTTACGTGTGGGGAAGGATTAGTACCCCCACAACGCCTACAAAATTGGTACCAATTAATTATACGCTATATATAATATTGGACAAAAATGGTTTTTATACAAAATTCAATTATAATTCCCTTCATTTTAAAACAATGAAATTAGTTTTAAAAAATCTTTGTTTAGGAATATTATGAAAATCTTCAAATTAAAGAAATACTTTTGAATTCTCCAAAATAAAGGCATAATTCAAATTTATTCTTTTCATCTGAGATTTATCATACCATTCCTTTTAAAAATAATAAAATAACATTCGTTGTAAATGATAATTATTAATGACTTTCCAATATATAGGCAGAGTACCAATAATCATATTTCATGGAATTCTATTTTAATTTCATTTGTTAAACTAAAAATTTTCAAGAAAACTTTTTATGTAGTAAAAAAACAAAAAACAATATAATTAATATTAAACATCCATAACTAGAGTAGATATATATATATGCATTATAAATGAACACATTAATCCAAAAACGAAACATATGCCAATGATGATCAACTATGAATTTAAGAATAAGGTTTTCAAAAATAAAGAGACTATCCAGACTCTTCAATATCTAGGTAGAGTTTGGGTGTAACTTTTTATATTTAAAATCCTATACTATTATTTTTATATTTATATTGGATATTTTAACAAAAAATTTTCATTTTGAGTTACGAAAATTATGCAAATTCTTAATGAAATAAAATTTCCTAAATACCCCAACATCTATGCAGCATTCAAGAAAAGATTATTTCATAAAAGTTTTTTCTTGCGAATCCTTTAAACTTAAAACAAGTTTGGGGTTTTGAGTAGATTTGGGTTTAAATTTTAAGAATTTTTGAACCTCTCTAAAAGTTTCCAACATTTAGGTAGACTTTCAGAGCAAGCTCATTTTTATAATTCTTTTAAAAAATAAATTTTTATATTTTTACACATTTCATATATATTTCTTCTTTCTTTAAAATCATCATTATTATTATTATGCATAACTTTAAAGTGCATGAAAAATAAAATATATCAAACATGGATTTAAGTATGAAAGCTTAAATTAAAACGAGCATGGGAATCCAAACAATAAGAAAATTAACAATGCATGAAATTAAACTTACAATTAAATTTAAACAATCATAAAAAGAATTGCATGGGTATAATTAAAATCAAACATACATAGAAATAAACTTTATTGGAAACAAACTTTAAGCCTTATATTTTTATAAAATTTATTTATCACAAGATTCCAACTAAAGTGATTTTCTAAACTAGTATTCTACTTTTTATTATTCATGTCAGGACCACAAAGGAAACATAAAATTCAATTGCTTTATCCCCCTGGTCCTCATCTTTTAGCCTTCAATATTTACAAAACATGGCTGCATTTTCACAAAAAAGAAAAACCACCTTTCTTGTACTAATCCACCAATAAATAGGAAAAAATTTTAAAAGTTCCAACTTTCTTATAAATAATAGCTATGCCGAAAAAAACCAAGATCACACTCGGACTTTCAGCTCTTGCAAACTATCACATGCAATGAAAAATCATCAATAAGGAAGTGAAGATGAAGCTTCAAGTTTTTACATGCCATTGGCACATAAGAACAACAATAAAAAAAAAAAACAAATTTTAAAAGAAGAAAAAGAAAAAGTTTTTAAAGGAACTTCATTTCATAGTAAACCAAAAGAACATCGGCCAAAAGAAAGAACTTTAAATCTCCACACTATGAACCTAAACTAAAGCTTTTGAAAAACTATGAACTCTACCATTTCCTATCATTTGCTAAAAGCTCACCGAAACTTGAAAAAAGTTTTTCATTTTTTATGTGAAACCATATGAGCAAAGAAAATGCAGAAATTTTTTGATAGTATGCACATGTAAGAGATCGAGCTAGAAAAAAAAAGGTCACTTTTTTTACCAACTTTTCCCAAAAACGTGACCTGCCTTCTTGCTTGCCTTCCTTTCCACTAATCCTTCACCCCTTTCTTTTTTATTTAGTTTTTGGCTCCTCTTCCTAAACTCCAAAAACCTTCTTTTTTTTAAGGGCCCCCCTTTCTTGTAAAGGAGAAATCCACCAAAATATCTTTAAAAGATTAAAAATAGGCTTTTGGATCAAATCTCATCCAAGGGCCAGAGTTTCTTCCTTTTTTATTTCAAAAAGCAATCTTTAGCCATTGTATCAAGATTCAATAAGAGATCTAATGGTCCATATTATTCACTACAAAGGATGGATTTTTATAGCCCCTAAACTAAATGAAAAGACTATTTTATCATTAGTACAAAATTTTTTGTATTTAAGCCATTTTCTTAGAAATCAGTGTTCCCATGGTCATTTTTGGGATTTGAAAGCACAAAAAATCATGAAATATTATAAAATAGAAATCTAGAAAGTTTCATGAAAATCTGAGCTTAGAAAGACCGAATTACAAAAATACCCAAGAGGGGTATTTTAGTAATTTTACATCTCTCGAGGTACTGCTATAATTTCAAATGCATTAAAATCATGAAATATTATGAATTTGAGATCTGAAAAGTTTCACAAAAATTTGAGCTTGGGATGACCAAATTATGAAAATACACCAAAAGTGCATTTTAGTAATTTTGTACTTCCCCAAGTGCAATACAAATTTTTAGTGTTTTAAAAATCACCAATTTTAATTTTAAACCACCTTGATTCCAATTAGGTTGTGAATTTTGAGAACTAACCCAAGTTCTATCCATTTTTACCAAGTTTTACACAAATTTGACTTTTTTGACTAATTTTTACTTTATTGACCAAGTTTGACCAGATTTAACTTGAGTTGACTGTGGGCTCTTTATGAGTTGTAAATGGTCCTCTTAAATGGTTTATGTAATAGTCCTATATTAATGGTTCTAGCCTATGTTAGCGAATGAGCCTGGGTCAATCACATCAAAAATGTTCCAGATAAAATTCAGTGTCTACATATAGTTATAATTATTTGAACTTGTTTAGTAAACACTCTTTTTTTAATTCTCTTACTCATTAATTTTTGGAATATTAATAAATTAGTATTATTTTACTTCAAATAAGCCTATACAAACTAAAACAATTGTTTTATTACAAAAAAAAAGTCATAATGATTTAAAATAGATAATTATTTAAATAGTCATAACTGTTTAAACTTGTTCGATAAACATATTTATTTTTAAAATCTTTTACTTATTAATTGTCAAAATATTAATAACTTAATATTATTTTAATCTAAATAAATTTGTATGAACAAAATCAATTGTTTTATGATGAAACAAAAAGTTAGAACAATATCAAGTAAATAATTGCTTCAATAGTCATAACATTTTGAATTTGTTGAATAAATAGTTGAAATATTGTTTTATGACAAAAGGTCATAACGATTTGAAATACATAATTGTTCATATAGTCTTAACTATTTGAACTGCTTCGATGAATAGATTTATTTTTTAAGTCTCTTAGTTATTAATTTTACGAATATTATTCAATTAGTATTATTTTATTCCAAATAAGCTTATATTAATTGAAACAATTATTTTATAATAGAATAAAATGTTATAATAATTTGAAATAGATAATTGTTCAAATAAGAATTGGTTCGATAAACAAATTTATTTTTTAAATCTCTTACTTATTAATTTTTGAAATATTAATAAATTGGTATTGTTTTATTCCAAATAGACTTGTATGATGAAAAATAATTGTTTTATGATAAAACAAAAGTTCATAACTATTTGAAATAGATAATTATTCAATTGGCCATAATTATTTGAACTGATTCGATCAACTGATTAACTTCTCAATTTTTGAAATATTAATAAAATAATATTATTTTATTTGGGATAAGATTTTATGAACTGAAACAATTGTTTTATGATAAAACAAAAGGTCATAACAATTTTAAATAGATAATTGTTCAAATAGTTATAACTATTTGAACTTGTTTAGTAAGCAAACTTTTTTTTTTTAATGTCTTGCTTATTAATTTTCTAAATGTTAATAAAATAGTATTATTTTATTTCAAATAAGCATGTATAAATTGAAGCAATTATTTTATGACTAACCAAAAGGTTAGAACGAATTGAACTAGCTAATTTTCTAATAGTTTTAACTATTTGAACTGATTCAACAAACACATTTATGTTTTAAATCCCTTGCTTATTAATTTGTAGAATGCTATTAATTTAGCAATATTTTACTCTAAATATGCTTGTATGAATAAAAACAATTATTTTATGACAAAACAAAGATCATAACGATTTTAGATAGATAATTGTTCAAATAGTCATAACTATTTAAATGTTTACCTATTAATTATTGAAATTTTAATAAATTAGTATTATTTAATCTGAATAAGCTTATATGAATAGAAACAATTGCTTTATAACATGATAAAAAGTCATAACTATTTGAAATAAATAATTTGTCAAATAGTCATAACTATTTAAACTAGTTTGATAAATAGATTTATTTTTTAAATCTCTTATTAATTTTTGAATTATTAATAGATTAGTATTACTTTATTTTGAATAAATTTATATGAACAAAAACATTTGTTTGAAATAGCCATAATTATTTAAATGGATTCGGTAAATAGACTCACTTTTTAAATCACTAGAATATTAATAAATTATTATTATTATTATTATTTTATTTTGAATAAACTTTTATGAACTCAAACAATTATTTTATGACAAAACAAAATGTCATAATGATTTTAAATATACAATTGTGCAAATAGTCATAACTATTTGAATTTGTTTAGAAAACACATTTTATTTTTTTTAAATCTCTTGCTTATTATTAATTTGGATAAGCTTTTATGAACTGAAGTAATGTTTTATGATAAAAAAAAAGGTCATAATGATTTTAAATAATTGATTATTCATTCATAACTATTTGATATTATTCGGTAAACAGATTTATTTTTTCAAATCTCTTACTTATTAATTTTTTGAATGTTAATATATTATGATTATTTTATTTCAAATAAGCTTGTATGATATGAAACAAATATTTTATGACTAAAAAGGGGTTAGAATGATTTAAAATAGATAATTATTCTTATAGTTTTAATTATATGAACTGGTTTGACAAACACAATTTTTTTAAATCTCTTAGTTATTAATTTTTGAAATATTAATAAATTAGTATTATTTTATTTAGAATAAGCTTATATGATTAAAAATAATTGTTTTATAACACAACAAAATGTCATAACAATTTGAAATAGATAATTGTTCATATGGCCATAATTATTCAACTAATTCGATAAACAAATTTATTTTTTAAATCTCTTACTTATTAATTTTAGAAATATTAATAAATTAGTATTATTTTATTCATTATAAACTTGTATTAATTGAAACAATTGTTTTATGAAAAAACAAAAAAAGTCATAATGATTTTAAATAAACTATTGTTCAAATAGTAATAACTATTTGAACTTGTTCGGTAAATAGATTTACTTTTTAAAATCTCTTTCTTATTAATTTTTTGAATGTTAATAAATTAGTATTAATTTATTCCAAATAAGTTTGTATGAACTTAAATAATAGCTTTATGGCTAAAGAAAAAGTTAGAACGATTTGAAATAGATAATTGTTCCAATAGTAATAATCATATGAACTAGTTCGATAAACAAATTTATTTTTTAAATCTTTTACTTATTAATTTTCAAAATATTATTAAATTTGTATTACTTTAATCCGAATAAGCTTGTACAAAAAAAATTATTTTATGACAAAACAAATAGTCATAACAATTTGAAATAGATAATCATTCATATAGTCTTAACTATATGAACTGGTTTGGTAGTTAGATTTATCTTTTAATTTTCTTGGTTATAAAGTTTTGAAATATTATTAAATTAGTATTTTTTTATTCCAAATAAAATAGTTTGAATAGAATTAATTATTTTATGACTAAACAAAAAGTTATAATGATTTGAAATAGATAATTATTCATATAGTCAAAACTATTTGAAATGGCTTGGTAATAAATTTATTTTTTAAATCTCTTAGTGATTAATTTTTTAAATATTAATAAATTAGTATTATTTTATATTGAACAAACTTATATGAACAAAAACAATTGTTTTATGACAAAACAGAAAGTAATAATGATTTGAAATAGATAATTGTTCAAATAGTTATAATTATTTGAACTAGTTTGGTAAATAGAATTATTTTTTAAATTTCTTACTTATAAAATTTTGAACTATTAACAAATTAGTTTTATTTTATTTTAAATAACTTATATGAGCTAAAATAATTATTTTATGACAAAACAAAAAGTCATAATGATTTGAAATATATAATTGTTCATTTAGTCTTAACTGTTTAAATTGGTTCAGCAAACAGATTTAAATCTTTTAGTTATGAATTTTCAGAATATTATTAAATTACTATTATTTTATTCTAAATAAACTTATATGAACAGAAAAAATTATTTTATGATAGAACAAAATGTTATAACAATTTGAAATAAATAATTGTTCAAATAATTAAAACCATTTAAACTGTTTTGGTAAACAGATTTATTTTTAAATCTTTTACTAATTCTTGAAATATTAATAAATTGGTATTATTTTATTTCAAATAAGCTTGTATGTTGAAAAACAATTATTTTATGATAAAATGAAAGGTAATAACAATTTGAAATATATAATTAAATTGATTTATTTTTTAAATCTCTTACTTATTAATTTTGACATATTAATAAAGTAGTATTATTTTATTTTGGATAAGCCTTTATGAATTGAAACAATTGCTGAAGTGTTAGCTTAGATAAGATGAGCTGATCAATTTGATTTAATAAATTAACTTGAGAATCTAATTTGATGGTTAAATAAGTGCCAACTCAGTGCAAGGCTACAACCAAGGTTTTTACTTCAATTTTAAATTTGTTCTTCAAGATTGATTTTAGGACCTTAGTAACCCTCATATAATAATTTTTTACAAGTTTCAAGGCAGACAACTTCTTTTACCGATCTGAGCCAAAAGTTTTAGATTTCATACTTTGTTATTAGATCAAATGTAATTATACTTAATTTTTTTAGATTTGGCTTTAATTTTACAAGTATGAGCATGGTTAGTGCTTAAGCTGAGCACTAAGTATGATTTAAGCAAAGTTAAAACTTTTATTCAACTTTACAATTGCATAGTACAAGTACTTTTCAAAATTATAAGTTTGAGCTAGGCTCTGCATCCTTTCAGTAGCAATAAGTTTTAAGGTTGTCTGTATTCCATGTCCTTAGATTGGATTACTCTTCATATCTTGCAACATGTAAGTCATGTCATGGATGACCTTTTTAACTACATATGGGCTTTCTCAATTAAAGCTAACTTTTTACCTCGATCTCTTGAGGCTTTTACTTTTTTGAGTAACAGGTTACCCATCTTGATATTCTTACATTAGACCCTTTTATTATAGAAATTAGACACACTCTGCTAATAGGCTATATCCCTTTATTCTTCAACCAAGTCAGAATGGCCCCAAGGGTTTCTTCATTCTCCTCTTTAAATTCAAGCTCAACTCGAAAGCTTGAAAGGCTGATCTCCATAAGCACTACGGCCTTTATTCCAAAAGCCAAATTAAAAGAAGTTTCTCTTGTAGAGACTTTAGTGGCCGTCTTAAAAGCTTATAGTATATCGAGTAGCTCATTGGCCCACTTGCCTTTAGTTTCATCTAGTCTTTTCTTAAGGGCTTCTAGTATAATCTTATTAGCTGCCTAGGCTTAGCTATTAGACTAAAGTTATGAGATTGAGGTGAAACTTAAGTCAATATGGAATTTGGAACACTATTTTTTGAACTTAGATTATCAAACTATTTCTCATTGTCCATTATTATGGACTAAGGTAAACCAAATATACAGACTATGTTCTTCCAAACAAAATTTTCAACTTGAAATTCGATTGTGGTAGCTAGGCCCTTGACTTCAAGCCACTTTTAAAATAGTCAATTGTTATTAATACAAATTTTCTTTACCTTGTGGTAGGGGTGTAAAGGCCAAAGACATTTATTCTCTGTTATATGAAAGGCTAAAGACTTATGATAAGAGTTAGCTTGATTGATGGAAGGTGTTGTATGTGTGTGAATCTTTATCATTTATCACTTCTTTTCACTAGGTTGGTTATATCTTTTCTAATGGTAGGCTAGTAATAGCCTTATCTGAGTACTTTGTAGGACAGTGGCTGAGGTCAAAGTGGTTGCCATATATTTTTTTTTTGAATTTCTTTAAGCATATAGTTTACCTCCTTTTCATCTATGTATTTAAGGTAAGGCAAAATGAAAAATTTTCTATATAGTTTCCCATTGATTAAAATGTATCAAAGAGTTTTTCTTACTAAAGCCTTAGCTCAAACTTTATCTTTGGATAGTTCACCATTCATTAGATAAGCTCAGATTGGAGTCATCAATGACACTTTTTCTTTAATTTGGTCGACTAGTTTCTTATCAATACTTTTTTCTAGTAGCTCTTCACCAAAATATGGGATGAGCTGTCATTTGTTATTCTTACTACCAATTTGATAGCGAATTAGCCAAGGTGTTTTCTAACCTCAATATTTTTCATAATCTTGACCTTAGAGAATGTGGCCAAATAAGCCAGCACCTTATTTAGATACTTTTTTATTCAATCTTTTCCAAGCTTCGAATTTTCTATTTATCTAGCTGACCATAAGTTAGGAATCATTATACGTAATAATGTTTTTTTTATATTAAGCTGGAAAGCTAATTTCAGTCTGACAATTAATGCCTCATATTTGACTTTGTTATTCAAAACTTTGAATCCTAACTTTAAAACATATTGAAATTGTAGATCTTTTAGGCTGATCAGGATTAGGCTGGCCTTATTTCTTTGATTAGTAGTTGACCCATCAACAAAAAATTTTTACATTTCTTTTTTTTTTGACCTTATCAGTCTTCTTGAGCTATTCATTGGTCTGAGATAAGGTTCATTCAATGATAAAATCTACTAGTACCTGTGATTTCAAAACCAACCTAGGAAGCATATGAAAGCTATATTCACTAAGTTTCACTATTCATTTGATCAGCCTTCCTAATAATTTTAGCTTTTGTAAGATTTACATAAGTGGCTGGTCAATCAAAACATTGATTGCGTGAGCTTGAAAATATGGCCAAAGCTTTCCAACTAACATGATAACTATGTAAGCTAATTTCTCTATCTTGGCATAATTCATTTGGACCCTATCCAAACTTTGCTCATAAATATACTAACCTCTACCTCTTTTTTTCTTCCCTGATCAATACCGAGTTGATTGCTTGGTTAGTTGTAATGATATACAAATATAGGACCTTGTCAGACCTTAGTCTAAAAAGAATAAAATGAGAGACAAAAATTCTTTTAGCTTTTCTAATACTTTTTGACATTGAGGTGTCCATCATCTAATTCTAGAATGTTCCTAAAGATTTTTAAAATGGCAAGCACTAATCTGTCAATCTAGACATAAATATACTTAAAGGGACTATTTTTTCAATTAGCTTTGCACCTCATTTATTAAGGTTGATGCTTTCATGTCAATAATGGCTTGAACCTTTTAGAAGTTCATCTTTATGCCCTTTTTGTTGATCATGTAATAGAGAAATTTTTTTTATGTGACCTTAAAGGCATATTTGCTCGAATTAAGCCTTATATTATACTTTCTAAAGTGTCGAAGGTCTCCTCTAGATCTTTCAAGTAAACGTTCAAGCTCTTACTCTTCACAATCGTGTCATCTACATATAATTTCATATTTTGATCAATCTAATCTTTGAAGACTTTATTGACCAATCTTAGGTCGGTCACTTATGTATTTTTCAAGTCAAAAGGCATGACCTTATAGCAATATAAGCCTTTCTTAGTTATAAAGGCTATTTTTTCCTTATCTTTTTAAGCATTTTAATCTGATTATAGCTAGAGTAAGCATCCATAAAGTAGAGCAGGCCATGCTTGGCTCAATCATCAACTAGTTGATCCATGCTAGGTAGAGAAAAACTATATTTTGGACAAGCTTTATTGAAGTTGGTAAAGTCTCCATACATTTCTCATTTTGTGCTATGCTTTTTTACCATTATTAGATTAGCAATCTAGCTAAAGTAGTAGGTCTCCCTAATAAAGCCTACTTTTAGTAGTTTATCAACCTCTTCCTCTATTGCCTTTTGCCTCTTTGAGGCATAAGTTCTCTTTTTTTTTTTTTGCCAAACTGGTTTCATGTTCGAAGAGCATATAGTTTGTGGACTATTACCTCAAGATCTATTTTGGACATATTGAATGAGGTCCAAGAAAACAAGTTAGTACTATCTCTTAAAAGTTGAATTAGCTATTATTTATGATCGAGCTTCGCTCTAATTTCTACATATTTTTCAGAATTATTTTCTTAGAATGATATAGAAACGAGGTCTTCAGCCAATTCTTGTCAGTTGTTATTAATCTTTTATCTTTGATCAATTATTTTTTTTGCTCTGTTAAGTCAGGATTATTTTCTGTGAGGAGGATGAATCTCAACATGGCAATTAGTTTATTATTAGTAAGATTATATGTAGAAAAGTTGAGCTCAACAAAATGTAGAATTGTATTTCAAATTTACTTTAACTAGCTTAACAGCTTGATTCTATTGACATGTATGTATGTATGTTGAGTTAAGAGTTTGAGCTTTGTAAAATCATTCAAAATTTGCAAAACTTTTTAACATGTATAATTGTAGAGCTTAAGAGCTTAAAGTGGCTTAAGAACGTGCTTTTTTTTTTCTTTTTGATTTTATGTTATTTTTTACCAAGGTTGTCTTGCTTGGCTTTTTCAATTTTCTTGACATTCACCCTAATCACATTTATCTTCTCAAGTTCCTTGGCTTTGGTTGAATTATAAATCTATTTCTAAGTCATTCATTTCATTATTGTCATATAACACTATCGTACGGTGGATTGGTTTCCTTTGATCTCTCTAACTTCATTTTAGGTTAGAAATTTAATCTTCAGATGAGAAGTTAAACTAATCGATCTTATAACAAACTAGCTAGGTCGACCTAGGATCATATTGAATGTAAGGGGAACATCCACTACCATAAATTCTATGATCAAAGTGATGCTCTTCTATATAGTGCCCAATGTTATTAGTAGCTTAATAGTTGAATTTACTAGCACTTGTTCATTTCCAAAACTGATCAAAGTGGTAATGAATGGCTTTAACATTTCTTTCCTTATGCTCATCTTCAACATAATGGCATAATACAACACATAAGTCGAGCTTTCATTATCAAATGGGATCCTTCTCATCATATTATTATACACTATAGTAGCAACCATAATCGCGTCATCATATGAGAATTGGATCCCTTACAAATCCTTTGATCTAAAAAGGATTGTCTTATCTTTCCTGCAGTTCTCTTTTTGGGCTGAAAAACCAATGGTCATAATCATCCCCTAGTCTAACTTATTTTTGGTTGAGGTTAAGCTCTTGCTAGTTATCATATTATGATACTCATAATAGGCCTATTATCTATAGTTCAGCCTTCATCTTTTTCTTGCTCATTTATATGGTTTCCACTTTTTCGATTTTCTTCTTATCTATTTTCTTAATTTTTTTCCTACCTCTTTTCACTAGTTACCCTTATTGTGTTGTGGCCTACCTTAACCTTATTTGGCTTGGTCCACAAATATGCCTAGTTAACTTCTTTTAATCAGACTCTTTATTTCATTCTTTAAGCTAACACAATCTTTTATGTTATGGTTTAATATCTTGGTGGAAACTACATTTTTTTTGTCAAATCTCTTCTTGTATTTTACTTTAGTGGCTTTGGCCATCTGAGTTTAGGATCTTTTTCTATATGCATCCAAATCCTTTCTTTGAAGATATTTAATGTTGTATAGTTCTTTTATCTGTTCAGGCTCCTAGTCTAAGGGTACCACAGTCATCTCTCTCAGGGAAAGATCATAGATTTTTTTCCTTTTGTTTCAATCGAAAAAAAGGGATAAACCTTTCTTACTTTGGCTTTTCATTGTAGCTTTAGCATTAATGTATTTTTTTATGACAAGTAGCATGTTGCCTAATGTCTTTAGTGGTTTTAGGAAATGTGTAAGCTTCATATGGTACTCTCTATCACTGAGTCCACTAGTCAGGACTCTAAATCTTTTACTTGGATGACTTCTGCATTAAAACGCGTTACGTAGTCTTGAAAAACTTGTTTTTGTCCTAGTAGATTGACATCAAGCTCAGGGTAGTTTTTTTTATTTTTTGCTACTCATAAATTGAAATAAAAAAGTATGACTAAACTCTTTAATAGTTATAATGGACCTTGACTTTAAATTGTAGTACTAGGATTGAGCTACCCCTTTGAGTGTGGTAGCTAGTCCTTTGTACATAAGAGCTTCATTCACCCCTTACATCATCATGTTAGTTCAGTAAAATTCTAAATGATTAAAAGGGTCAGTAGTATTGTTGTAAGTCCTTAAAGTCGACATTGTGGGGGCATGGTTTTGTCAATCTCCTCGGTAAAAGACAAGGTCTCTAAAAATTTAAGCTCATCCTTGAAGGTAATAGCCTTTTCTTTCAACTATTTTTTCTAGGGCTTGCATTCTAGCTTCTAGGTTTTTATTCAGTTAAGGCTTTAGATTGGCTTGTTTAGATTTTTGGGTGGTGGCTTGTGTTAAGGCATGAGTATGGAAGTGGCTAGCTGGAATAATTGGTTCCTCTTCATGTAAGGCCGATAAGGCTCAACGTCCTTGTAGCTCAAATGCCTTTCAGCTGGTAATCTTCTAGGGGTGACTAGGTCGAGTACTTTAAAAGTTTATGGAGGTATGAGGCTTTAAATCACCTCTATGAGGGATTGTAACTAGTAAGTTAGGGCTTGGAATTGCTTCATTGTAAAGCCTTCTTGTGCAAGTGCAGGTTGGTCTATGGGTTGGTTGCTATGAATTTCGGTTCCAACTTCAGCAACTAGCTCTCCATCCTTAAAAAATCTCTTTCTGGGTGACATGGTATTTAGCATGGCTAAATAATGAATAGCCCTCTAACTGGTGTGCCAAATGTTATGCCTGGCTCCAAGCTAAAAGGTAGAACCCTAAGACCACAAGAAAGAGAAAGAGAACAATTAAAGATAAATGATAGGAGTTTTTCTAGCTTATGTACTCCAATGCTTAAGTTAAAGATCGGTATAGGAAGGAAAAAAAAGGAGAAAGTATTAAAGTGAAAGAGTATGAAATGTTTAGATAATACTTGAATGACCCTATTTATAGTTGAAAAGGAGTTTTTAGGTAGCTTAGGTTGTCCACATTCAATCTATAGTTAGGATGACTTGGTAGGTTGAACTAACCTGGATACTGATCATCAACTTAGAAAGTGACAAGTTAGCATAAAAAAAGATCATTTAAATAGGTTAAAGAAATGGTTAAGCTGATATGGCACTGTATATGTCAAGTCGACCTAAAAGTCATAAATGCCCTCGACTATATGCTAGCCATTTTGTCCTTTAAACCCAAAAATGCCTTTAAAAAAAAGTATTTGGGAGACTAACGCCATGCTCATGTATTCCGTTTCAATTTGTCTTTTGATTCTCTTGTTTTGTCTTATTATTATTTCCATTTTCACTTCATATAACCTCCTTTACATTCTCTAAATTTCATTAATTCGATTTCCTCTTTCAACATGGAGAAGAAGCTTTACACTTATCAATATCCTTATTTATCTTTCATTTGCTATAGTCTCTTCCTAAAAAAGTTCTAACAATTTTCATTTTTAAAGACTTTATTTGTTATGTTGGAAACAACCATTTTAACAAAAACTGTAGTGAACAGGCAGATTTCCTTCTTTATGGCTCAACATTTTTCCACTACCCAGTGGTAGGTTCACTAATAGCACAACAATTACTGATTTCATTTTTGTGCTAGCTACCTCTTACTTTATTATGTATTTCTTATACTGCTATTTTGATTTCATTTCCTTTATTTATTTCAATTGTTGGATAATTAATACTTTTGGAGTAATGATTAAAATGGCATCAGCACAATTTATAAGCATTGATATGCAACAACCATACTTTGAGGCATAGATAGCGTTCATGAATGGTAGTAGAAATGATTACCCATCAAATGGCATCAACTTTACTAGCACTAGGAGTGGTGCTCTGCAAGAAACCAATAAAGATTGGGTAAGATTTAATTATTCTTGCTTTTTATTTTATTTCTTATTTGTTAGCTTGGAGAGTGAGAATGAAGAAGCTTTGTGTTTGCTCTTGATATTTAAGTGAATTCATTAATTTTTTTTTATTATACTCGTATGTTTAACTTATGGTAGATTCATTTTTTTTTTTCAAGTAGCACTTATAATATATATATAAACTAAGTGGTGCTATGTAAGAAACCAATAAAGATTGGGTAAGATTTAATTATTCTTGCTTTTTATTTTATTTCTTATTTGTTAGCTTGGAGAGTGAGAATGGAGAAGCTTTGTGTTTGCTCTTCATATTTAAGTGAATTCATTAATTTTTTTTATTATACTCGTATGTTTAACTTATGGTAGATTCATTTTTTTTTTTTTAAGTAGCACTTATAATATATATATATATATAAACTATCGATGAATTATTTATTAATTTTATTAATGAAAAAGATATCATGAAAAAATTTTGAAGGCATCTAGATAAAATTTTTGTTCAAATATTTTTTGTTTTTCAATTTAAGGGAGTGTCCATAAATACCCTATTGTATAATTGGAATACGCCTTTATATTCAAACAAACCTAAAAGAGTATTTTAAAGTCACTGAACACTCTCTATTTGCAAATATTGAAAATTTAGAGTTTTATATTACTAATAGTTTGATCTTTGATGCCACGTCGTAGGGAGTGATATCAATCCAAGACCAACTACGATAATTCCAAATAGTAGTAGAGCAAAATAGGATAGATAAAAGTCTAGCTCAAAAACCTTCATTCTTCTTAGAGTCCTACTCAAATGACACATAAAATTACTTCATTCCTTTTGGTACCCCAACACTTGATCTAGAAGCCTATATGCAAGCCATGATCAAAGAAGTAGCTAACCTAGTTAATCAATTTACAAACTCGGTGCTCATAAAATTGTTGTGTTTTCACTAGGTCCTGTTGGCTGTGTTCTAGGAAATGCCTTCTTACCTGGTGCACCAACCAATCGCTGTTATAGAAAGATGAATGTGATCATTAAGAAGTACAATAAGGGACTAAAAAGCTTGGTAAATATGATCCCGGTTCGACATCCTAGTGCAATTGGTGTTTATAGGGTAGTAAATGATGCTGTCCAACCTTTTCGAGCAATTCCAACTTGTTATGGTAAATATCTAACCCCATAAAATTTAAATAATTAAAGAATTTGAGCATTTGGATATAGTTGGTGCATATATCTCGAAGAGTAGGTTTTGAATTTGTTTTTTTTTTTCTCAAACTTAAAAAAAAAAAAAAAGAGCAACACACCTTGATTCTCAAATTTGATAAAAAAAATTATAAAAGTTAAAATATCAAAAAGGCTTGGCAATTTTTAAAATTTCTAAGATAAACTTTTATTTATGAAGTTTCATGTTGAATTTGCCTTTACATGAGATTTTATATCCACAACTACAAAAGTCCTAGTTTTGTCACGTATGTGTAGTGTAAATATCACTAGCTTAATATAGATAATAACTATCTATGACAAAGTTAACATGACAAAAATAACAAACCTTTATTTCATTCAAACAAAGATTTAATTAAATAAAAATAGTATTTTAACAGCTCAATTAAATAAAATAGAAAAAAAATACAAGAAACAGTTCTTTTAGTAAAAAATAAACTTTTTTAAAGCATAATCTAATATATATATATATATATATCACTGATAAAGGACCATTCCGTTACAATTTTAGAAAAATGGGAATGGGCAATTTATTTTTTAAATTATAAGAACCAAAATGATATACATGAACTTTAGGGATTAAGGATGTAATTTGCTCAACAATTAAATTTAAAAAAGTACTTGCTTTCCCAACTTCTACATATTCAAAACTTTTCAAGGATATACTTAATCAAGTAATCTCAAATCTCTTTTCAAGAGTCCATTAGAGTTTATTCCATCTAGTTTTACTAATACATTTTTTTCCTTTTAATAGGGGATAAGAAGTATATTTTTCACTAAACTAAATTAAGAGCTTCATATTAATCATTCTATTATTTTATACAATATTACCTCTCAACCTTAATTTTTGTGTAATCTTTTAGCTGCTAAATGATGATGTCAACCTTGACGTGGTATTTGTTAAAAAAAAAATAGTTGGATTAAATTAAAAAACCAAAGTTGACAAGCAAAAAAAAAAAAAAGAAAAGCGAAAATGAAGAACACGTTTTTTTTTTGTAGTTTTCCTATAAAAAATAGTTTTTTTTCTTACAAATTTTAAATTACATGTTAGTGACTTTGTTGGCTTTTCTTTTAGAAAAAAATCCAAAAATTTTTATTTTTTCTTAATTATTGATAATATCATTTTCTTTGATTCCATAGGTTTCTTTGATGTAAATAGTGCCTGTTATGGAGATGGACCTCTAGGGGGGAAGCTACAATGCGGTAGGGAAGGTTACAAAATTTGTCCAAACTCCAATGAGTTCTTGTTTTTGGATTACTTCCATCCAACAGAACATACCTATAAACTTATCTCCAAGGCTTTATGGGGTGGAAAGAAATCTCGAATTAGTCCAATTAATTTAAAAAATCTAGCTAATCTTACTATCATGCTTGTTTATAAGGTGATGAAATTGTAGAACACGGCTTATGAGATCTTCTTTAGGTTATGTTATTTCTTAAATAACTAATTTTAAGCCCTATGATGTACGGGTATGCACTTATGTATACAAAATTTCATTTATAATATAATAACAAAATTTTAATGTAAAATAAGTAAAGGAAAAATTAAAGCTATATAATAAAGTTTATTGAAACATGCTTTTGTATCATATCTTATATAGTGATATTTTAAGAATAAAAATTGAATAATGTTTGATTTTAAATGATTGAGATTTGCTCTATTTAAAGTCAAAGTACAAATTTTTTTATATTTTTTGTTAAGAGTATTTTTGGGTTCAAAGAGCAATTGGTCTTTTCGCTCAATAAAAACTGTCGGCAGACAATTAAAGGCATTTTAGACTTTTGAGTCAACCTGACATGTATAGTGTTACGTTAGCTCAACTACGTCACTATACTATCTTATAGACCCCTCACCTTCCATCTATAAATAGAAACCATCTAAGTACTATCAATCAAATCCCATTTTTCCTTATATTCTTATTTTTCTCTCTTTCTGACCTCTTTGGTCCTGATCTTTGACTTAAGCATTAGAGTATAAATGTAGAAAACACTCTTTCCTTTTGCCCTAATCATTATTTTCCCTTTCTTATGATTTCAAGATTTTGTCCCTTAGCTCCAAGCTTGACACCAACATTTGGCGCGTTAGGTAAAAGCATTATCCTTCAGCTGAGTTGAACACCATGCTACTTAAAAAGAGAGCTAATGAGTGAGGAAAGATAGCCATCCTAATTGGGACCAAAACCCATAATAGCCAGCATACAGACCAATCTGTACCAACACAAGCATGGCCAACCATGGAACAATTTCAAACCTTGACCAAACAGATCTAAGCCCTAAAACAAATGTTACATACCATAATGTCACCTTAAGTCTCAAAGCAACTCGACCTAGTCACCCCCAGTAGATAGCCAATAGAAAGGCAACTAAGCTATGAGGTAGTTGAGACTTTTTTAGCCTCAAGTGAAGAAGAACATGCTACCCTTGCTATCCATCATCACTACCCCAACCACAACTCTACTCACACGACCACAAAAAAATCCAAACAAATTAACTAGAACCTCAGCCAAATATAGATCTAGAAGCTAGAATGCAGGACATGGAAAAAAAATTAAAAGGAAAAGCCATCAATTTTGAAGATGAGTTAAAGTTTTTAAAAACCTTGCCCTCTATTGAGGAGATTGACAAGACCATACCCCCAAAGGGATTCAAAATGCCGACCATGGAGACTTATAGCAGTGATTTTGATCCATTTGATCACTTAGAACTTTATAGAACTAACATGATGATGTAAGGTGTAGATGAAGCCCTAATGTGCAAAAGGTTGGCCATAAACCTCAAAAGGGGTAGCTCAATCCTAGTATTATAATCTTAAATCGAGGTCTATCACCATATTTAAAGAGCTCAGCCATTCTTTTCTCTTTTGTTTCATCAGCAACAAAAAAACTAAGAAAACTACCTAAACTTGATGTCAATCCATTAAGGCAAAAACAAGTCTTTAAAAGATTACTATAGATATCGAATTTTTAGCATGGTTGAACAAAGCCCATAAAGCAGTTCATTTAAGAGCTTATAAAATGCATCGATATTTAGGTCTATAATAAACAAAGAAAAAAGAGACCCATATGATTATTGTCAAATTCTTTCATATGGAATTTATATGGATGATACCTTTTCACATAGATGCATAAGAAATAAAGAATAAATGAAGCGAGTAAACCTCAAAGTCAACTCTGGTCAAAATTACATAAAACTTGTTTAAAATAAATAGAACTTGGGTTAATCCTCAAAATTCACAACCTAATTGGAATCAATGTGGTTTAAAATTAAATTTGGTGATTTTTAATACACTAAAAATTATTATTGCACTGAGAGTAATGCAAAATTACTAAAATACCTTTTAAAGGGTATTTTCAAAATTTGGCCTTCCTGAGCTTAGATTTTCATAAAATTTTTTAGATCTTAATTTCATAATATTTAATGATTTTTGATGGATTTGAAATCATAGCAGTACCCCAATAAGTGTGAAAGTACCAAAATATCCCTATAAGGGTATATTCATAATTTGGCCTTTTCAAGCTTGAATTTTCATGAAACTTTTCAGATCTTAATTTCATAATATTTCATAATTTTTGGTGCATTTGAAATCATAGCAATATCCCCAGAAAGTGTGAAATTACCAAAATACCCCTATAAGGGTATTTCGTAATTTGGCCTTCCCAACTTGGATTTTCATGAAACTTTTCAGATCTTAATTTCATAATATTTCATGATTGTTGGTGCATTTGAAATCATTGCAGTACCCCGAGAAGTGTGAAATTATTAAAATACCTTTATAAGGGTATTTTCTTAATTTGATTTTTTTGAGCTCGGATTTTCATGAAACTTTTCATATCTAAATTTTATAATATTTCATAATTTTTTGTGTTTTAAAATCCTAAAAATGAACTTGGAAACATTGATTTCTAAGAAAATGGCCTAAATATCAAAAATTTTATATTATGGGTAAAATGATTTTTCATGGGTTTAGAGGCTATAAAAATCCAATTTTTGCAGTGAATAATATGGACCATTTGATCTCCTATTAAATCTTGATCCAATGGCTAAAGGTTACTCTTTGAAAAAAAAGAAAAAAACTTTAGCCCTTGGATGAGATTGGATCCAAAGGCCTATACTCATTAAGAAAAAAGATATTTTGGAAGGTCTTATTCTTTAAAATGAGGGGGAGTTGGTGAAAAAGAAAAGAAGGGGGCTCTTAGAAAAAAATTGAGGAGGAGTCTATAAAAAAAAGAGGTTCTTGGAAAAAGAGAGAAGGATTTTTTTTTTTTTTGGAGTAGTCTGGGAGGTTTTTTTTTTTAAGGTTGGAAGCTTTCTAAAAGAAGGAGAAAAAGTAACTACAAAAAGGGTGTTTAAGAAAAAAAAGAATAAAACCTTATTGAAACCGAGAAAAAGGTAATGCCATTACTTTTCTTAATTAATTGATATACATTTTCCATCCCATGCTGTTTTTATGATCAATACAAGTTGGTTTAAGAAAGATAAACACGTTTTTTTTTAGGCATAAGGAATGAGAAAACTTATTCAAAAAATTTATAACTTTTGGTCATGGATCATACCTATTTCCAAACTTTCTAAATAATGTTTTAAGACCATGATTCTTAGCTTTAAGATAGAAAAAAAAAAGAAGAAAGAAAAATTTTTTAATGACCGAAAATGGCATCTTAAAACGGCGGGTAATGGGTTTTGAATGAGAATAGATGTAAAGGTCATTTCTTTAGACTATTATTTTCGTTAGTGAATGACCCACATGAACCCTAAAGTTTGTACTATTTCATGTTGTTTTTCTTGCATATAAGGTGTGTGGGTTGAAGTCTAAAGCTTCATTACATGTGTGATCTATTTGTAAGAGACTAAGTTGCATTCTAGACCTAGCAAGTTCGTTGTATGAGTATGGTGTTCTTCTATTCTTCTGTTTCTATGATAACTTGAGACTATGTTTATCCTATTCACTTATGACTCCCATTGGATTAAAACAAGAAAAAGAGAAAAGCTTTTAAATCCTAATAGTCTAGAAATCCCATGAGAACGAAAGTTTTGAGGAATGAGTCTCCGTGTTATTTGAAAGGTTAAAAAAAACTTCTATTTCACTTGATACCCAAAACTAATCCCAAAGTTTTGTTTTTCTTTTCCTTTGCTATTATGTAAACCCAAAACTTCCTTTCTTGAACTATATCTTTTCAAAATCATCATAGCCCAAGTTTATTTTAAGAAAGTTCAAAGTCCCTTCTCATTTGATATTTGTTGTTTAGGTTTATTTTATGCAAGCTAAAAGTTAGTTCTTTTCTTTTCTATGCATGTTGTTCATGTATACAGTTGGCTTACCATGTTTTGATTATTCCTCTATAACATTGGTTTGAAAAATGGAATGTCCCACCAATTTTCACATCTATTCATGGAATACTTGGGAAAATTGGCACTTCATCATTCAATCCATGTTGTCTTTGCATATGGGTCTTGTTATGCATATGGGTCATGTTTGATACTTTGACATAGGGCCATTCATAGAAACCAAGAACTATGGGCATGTTGTTTACATGTTTTTGCTCTTTCTACATGATAGTCATCCATGGAGGAAGAAAGTCCAAACTCTTTCCTTTATTTGGGAACATACTGCTATGTTTGTTTTTTGCTTTGGGCTTGATAAATCTTGGATATGGGTAATTTAACAATTTTGTTTTAGGCCCATATGCATCTCTTTTGTATTACTTAAGTTAAATTTATTAGAGTAATTAGATGCCTTTGTCTATTTTAATTTGATGCAATTTAATGCTTTATATTCTAATTTGTTTGTGATACATTTTATTTTCCACATTCTTTAGATTTGTGATAAAAAGTAAAGAACATAATAATAGTAATAATTAAATGGAAAAATTACTGAGGATGAGATTTTAAGGAAGTCCAAGAAAAAATTCTTTAAAATATTTAGGTGAGAATATTTTTTTAAAAATACTACCAAAGTAATAGAGTATTTAGAAAAATACTTAATACAAAATATTTTCATTCATCTATTTTCCTAAAAAATATTAGATGATAATAAAATAACATATAATTACTCTTTTAATAATGAGATTAATATAATAATACGTGAATATAATGATTAATTAATTTTATCCTTCAAAAATTTAATTCATTAAAAATTTATAATTAGAACCAAAATAAATTAAATGAAAAAGAGAAAAAAAAAACGAAATCTCTGAGGATGGGATTATAAGGAACTCGGAGTAGAGATTCCTATGAAATTCTTACGCGAGAAAATTTTTTTAAAATATCACCAAAGTATCAGGGTATCTAAGAAAATTTTTAATAAAAGATTTTATTTATTTTGTTCCTTTCAAAAATTTTTAGTGGTAATTAAATGGATTAAAGCATAATTAAAATGAATAACAATCATAATAAGTATTATATTTTTTGTATGCATATTCTACTTTGTTGTTTGCATTATATAATTTTAAATACAAATAAAATTTCTAATGATGGGATTTTGGGAAATCCGAGCAGTGATTCTTGAAAATTCTTTAGGTGAGAAATTTTTTTTAAAAAATTACCAAAGTATTGAAATATTTGGAAACTTTTTTCAATAGAAAATTTCAATTAATTTGAACAATTCTCACAAAAGGATAAAAAATATATATTTATAAAACTTTTTTTATTAAAAAAATAAGTATTGAGAAATTCTGATAATGGGACTCTAAAAAATTTAAGTAGTGATTCTAAAAAATTCTCTAGGTGAGAAAAATCTTCTAAAAATTATCAAAGTATTGGAATATTTAAAAGTTTTTTTTCAATATGAAAATTTTTCATTTTTTAATTATTTTCTTTAAGTTTAATAGTTTTTCTTAATAAATAAGAATGTGTTTTTTTAAAAATAAATGTACTTGTAGATAATATTATTATTACATGACTTTTAATAATTTTTTAAAAAACAAACAAAAAGTCTTTGATGATGAGATTTGAAAGAAATCTGAGTAGTGATTCTTTAGGAATCTTTAGGTAAGAAAATCTATCTAAAATACCACCAATATGTTGGAGTATTTAGATTAGTTTTTAATAAAGATTTCTCGTTCTTTTATAAATGGCATACAAATGAGTTTTTAGATAATATTATTTGTTTTTAAAATTTTATAAAAATAAATATAAACTACAAATGATAGGATTTTTTAGAATTTCGAGTAGCGATTTTTAAAAGGTTATTAGGTGAGATGGTTCCTTTTAGTACTACCAAAGTATTGAACTATTTTAAAAAAATTTTCAATATAAGGTTTTTATTTATTTTTTAAGCTTACTAAAAATTAAAAATATGTTTTTAAAGAAAATTAGGGAAATTAAATTTTAAATACCAAAATTAAGACCATTTTAGTCATAATTAAAGGATAACATAGAATTAATTAGTCCTATTTAAACGAGTATCGTAGGAGTGTTAATCATTCTCCATGCGTAACTGACTTCCAATCTTAAACTGTTTTCGTAGACTTAAAAATTATCTTGTTAATAAATTTTAATTAGTTTTAAAATTTTATTAAGAAGATAAGTTTTAATAGATGGCCAATCACACCTAACCAAGAAAGATTGGTAGTAACTCT
The DNA here is from genome assembly GCF_047325235.1 of Durio zibethinus. NCBI lineage: Eukaryota > Viridiplantae > Streptophyta > Magnoliopsida > Malvales > Malvaceae > Durio > Durio zibethinus. Next base: position 16,955,528 of record NC_143178.1, read on the forward strand.
ATCTTTTATTGTCAAATTTGTCTAACAGTCTCCAAAACCATTACGATAACTTGGTGACTCCACTAGAAACATAATATTTTTAGAGAGTCAGACAAAAAATTAATAATGTATTATCTTTAATTTTGTTTTAATGGTCTTAATTAGTATTTAACCTTAATTTTCTTAATTTTAATTCTTTCTACTACTACTACTACTACTACTACTACTAATAATAATAATAATAATAATAATAATAATAATAATAATAATAATAATAACAACAAAAACAATAACAATAACAACAATAATAATAAAAAGGGAAACAAAAAATTACATTTTATTTTTCCCATGTCATTTATTTGCTATTTGTTATTTTATTTTATTCTTCATATGTACTATTATTGTTATTATGAAATGCTTAGAATAAGATTATAATACTTTGTCCCCGTGTTCATACACAACACGTTTCACATCATGCATGAGCTCTATACCTGGGCTCCAACCTTTTTAAGAGAGAGTAAAGTTATTATGCTCTTGTGAGGTGATAACCTCCGTAATAGCAAGTGAAATACTCCCACTCAACTTGAACTCTTTCCATTCGTAACCTATAATGGGTGAGGATCAGGGTGCTTTATTAGCATAGAGTGGATGCCAGTGAGGAACAGTTTTGAGACCTTTAGATGCAAATCATTTCGAACCAAGCATATAATAAACCATAAGAGCCAACCTGAGGTAGAGCTTTATCCACCCTTTTGCAGACCGTCTCCGCAAATTAGAATAAAAAAGGGAACATTTGTATTGTATTTTTTTTTTAAGAAAATCATAAATGAAAGCATTCAAGTTTGTTTCGATTTTTCAAAAAATACAATAAGATCTTTGTCTCATTTCCTTTTCTAAGAAAGAAAAAAAAACTTTTTCTTTCGTTTCTTTTATTTTTGAAGCTTTTATTACTATATATATTCTCTCTCTCTCTCTCTCTCTCTCTCTCTCTCTTTCATACTAATGACTTGTTTTTTCCTTTTTCATTTTTTTTGCATAAATTACATTGGCATGATACAATAACATATTGAGGTACTTGCTCCGAGACATCTTTTAACAAAGTTCTTTTCATGGATCCCATAGATTACAGATATGCTTTTCTTTTGCAACTGCCCTATGTGAATCGTACAATAAGGTGCATTAATGGTATAAAAAAACTTAGCAAAAGGAAGGAGATTATTTACCTATTGGTTTCATGTAAAGGTTACCAGAAAAAATGCATTTGAGTCTTACCCAAAATAATTTGGAAGGTTTGGCTATCATATGGAATCAGATGGGTGAAAACTAGGAAAGAAAAGTTTTGTGAAAAATATACGTAGATTGCATCTTTTGTCTTTATAGTGATTGAGGAACATTTGACTCTAGCAACTATATAGTTTTAGGACCCATCATACAGATGTTTCACATTTAATAAGAAGGATTTGATATCCACCATAAGGAATATTCGATTTTGGTAGGATTGAAATTGTAGTACCCTGATAAGGTATATGTTAAAAACCAAAGTTAGGGCACAATAAGAAAATAGCTAAATTGATGGGAATGAAGGTAAATGCTGTGGATGCTTTGACTAAAGACAAAGGTAAAGGTGTTGGCTTATCTTGGCATTTCTTTCATGATTTCATTTTAGGACATTTAGAAGATGATAAAGGTATGGTAGTGTTTGCCCTAGCAATTTATGGCATGGTGATTTTTCCAAAAGCTTTGGGATATATTGAATTGGTAGTAGTTGATCTATTTGATCAAATAAAAAATTAGTCGATTAATCCTATTCCAGCCTTTCCAGCTGAGACAATCAGGTCATTGAACTTTTGTCACTAGAATGGAGTATGTTTCATAAGAAGTGCATAGCTACTATTTGTTTGGATAAAAAGCCATTTTAGATCTAAGAAAAATGTTTTTTCCAAGCCTTATCTTCAAAATAGAGTCCCAGTCAAAGAGTTTTGCCAGAGTCAGTAGCCAACATTAAAATCTAAAGAAAAGTGTGTAACATTCCTTTAAAGGTTTTCTAGTAATTAGGTCAAATGGATGGCATCATGGATGCCTTATATGCCAATGTTATATCGAGGTGGAGATGATTCATGGGTACTACTTTTAGGATTGTGGGGAATGGTATGTTATGCTCCATTAATGGTGTCAAGGCAATTTGATGTGAAACAATTTATCTCTACAACGTATGGACTCGTCCTAGAAAAATTTGCTTACGGAGAAATGGGCTTGTCAAGAATAGTGGAGCAATCAATTCAAGTATGGAAGAAGACTTAAAGGCTAAGATTAGGACCTGTTCTTGACAAAGTCACCCTTAATTATTTGATTTGAAAGGTAAAGTATTCTAGAGATATTGTGCTCCTTCAAGATGATTTTTCATTTCAATAAATGAACTCGTAGGCAAAAGAACCATTATTGAAAGCTGAGCTTATTAAGCAAAAACTTGAAGCAAAAAAAGAGAAATTGAGAAAAAGAAAATTTGAGACTCCAATAAGAGATGGACAACTAAAATATGGAGCGAAAGTTTAGGAAAGTAGACTAAAAAAGGCAATGCAAGATTGTGATGTAGCCCAAAATGATCTAAAGGATTTGCATCAAGAAAATAAAAAAATGCAAACTCAACTAAAGAAGGGAAAATGAGATAGATTTAGTGCTAGGTAGCAAAGGGAAATGATTAAGCTTTAAAAAAAGATGCAATGTTGGAAAGACAAAGCCAAGGAAAATGAGGAAAAAGCCATTAGGATATTTTGATAACAGTAACAGTGGTAAGGTTTGTACTCAACAGCTTCAACAAGATTGATGGAATGTCAAAAGGAGAATGCTAAATTGAAGGCACAAATCAAATATGAAAAAAAAACTCTATAAAATTCAAAAGAAGAAAGAATCACTCTGCCAAGTAATTCAAGAGATGGAACAGTAATTATAAGGCCGCAAAGAGCATATTTCCATAATCATTAAAGAATGGCAAAATAGAGAAGAAGATTAGAGGTACGTTATAATCTCAAAGTGGAAGCTTCTGAAGTAGAACGCGAAAAGTTTGGGAAGGCAACAATACATAAAGCATTTAGCTAGTCAAATTTGTAAAGGAGTAAGGAAAGCAGAGGAGATGGTCAAGAGAGTAAAAGATTTAATAGAAGAAATCAACCCAACTAGAAGTTATGGGCAACATTTGTTGAACTTTTTAGTTGAAACCAAGGATCACTATAAGCAAATTAAATGTTTCTATGGCTACAATGCTAAAATGGTAGACTTTCTATAATAAAAAACTAGTCAGAATCAATAAAAAGTTATAATGTTTGAGATATGTCTGTAGTAAATACCTCTCAATGCATTCATGCATACATTGTGCATATTTTTCTTTCTCGATATTTTACCTTATTAAAATGATGTTTTTAAAATTAATATAAAAATTGTTTTGCATTCACAAAAATAATATGGCATCCTAATTTTTCAAATTATGGTAATGAAAGGTTTAAGGATAGCTCAACCATAGAAAGTTCAAAATTGATCTACTCACCACCCGTACAGTACATGGTTAAAAGTTAGAATTATGGAAAATGAATAGGTAGCCAGGATAGAGAAAATGGAAAAAGCTTAGGAAGATATGTGAGAACAGATGGTTGAAATGCAAAAGGAAATGCGAAGACAAATGATAGAGTTAAGGGAGTTAATGGAGGCATGGCCAAAGAGAAAGGCGTTGTTGAAGCCTCTACTACAAGAGAGGAAAATCGACCCCATGAAAACAACAATGTCAGAGAAAAGCTATTTCACCCACCCAGTATATACCACCCTATGCTTAAGCTCCTCAATTAATGTATCCATCGCATATGGGTGGGCAACCTTATCCATTCATGAATGTGAACTTACCGACTAACCAACAACCAAATCAGGGGCAATTTGAACATAACTCAAAATGTAATTTGGTTCATCCAATTTTTGTTCCCAATTTAGATGATCCCAAAGAGTGAGAGAAATTAAGGGGCATGGCAGAGTCAGGAGAGAAAAAAGAAATTTAACACAAGTATAACTTATTAGAAGAAAGACTAAAACGCATTGAAGAAAGAGATATTTTTGGCATTATTGATACAAATAACCTCAGTTTGATCTCGGATCTAGTAATTCTACTAAAGTTTAAAACTGTTGATTTTGAGAAATATGATAGAACTAAGTGTCTATTGTCCTATCTCACCATGTTCTGTCATAAGATGATAGGTCACACTAATAATGATAAGCTTTTGATCCATTATTTTTAGGATAGGCTCATTGGATCTATAGCTAGATGGTATGTCCAACTAGATAGAAGTCGCATACATTCTTGGAAGGATCTCGTAAAAGCTTTTCTTAGCCAATACAAGTATGTATTAGATAGGGCTCTTAATAGGTTGTCACTGTAAATATCGAAAAGAGAGCCAATGAAACTTTTAAGGAATATGCCTATAGATAGAGGGATCTTACCACTCAAGTACAGTTACTTTTGATTGAAAAAGAGTCAATAATGCTTTTCGTTAATACTGTTAAGGCATCGTATTTAAACTTGTTGGCAATGTAACAAAAAAATTTACGGATATAGTAATTTTTTGGTGAAATGATAAAAAATGCCATCAAAAGTAGTAAGATCAAGATAGGTAACACCTTCAGTTTTAAGAAAGTAATGCCACCTAAGAAGAAAGATGGAGAGGCACACCATTTAAAAATTTTGTCCCATATCACCTCTACCCAACTTACCCACCTTATTACCCTACCACACATAACATTTCTCATGGTCCATACCCATATCAACTAGTACCACCATTGAGATTCCCGTAAAACTTTCACACTTGCATGCCTACTTACGCCCCTGTACCCATAACCTAACCTATTGTTCAGCCAAATAGTGCAACAAGCAATCTTAAAGGTCCAAAGGCTACTTTTCATTGATCCCATTCTCATGTTTAACACTGATTTGTTCCCTTAATTAGTAACAAACCATCTCATTACACTTTACCCCATAGAACCATTAAAGGCTCTATACCCTAGATGGTATGATCCAAATGCTCATTGTGATTATCATGATGGGATTACAAGCCATTTCATAAAAAATTACATAGCTTTTAAGTATAGAGTGCAACACTTGATCAAGCAAGGATAGGTAAATTTTAACATAAGTGGAAAACCAAATGTTAATGAAAATCTTTTACGAAACCATGTTAGGCTAGCAATCAATGCAATAGATGGTAATATGGAAAGGTGTGTTAAGAAAAGTGTTGATGAAGTTAAAACCTTGATGGGTCAAGTATTCAAAAACTTGGTCAAAATTGACATGCTTCACCCAATTCCCTCAAAATAAGAGATTCATCATGAAGACAATGATCCAACCCAAACATGTATCTATCACATGAATATGGTAGGACATTCAATTTAGAATTGTGGCATGTTTTGCCAAGTGCTGCAAACAATGATGGATTCATCCTTGATAGAGTTTTATGAAGAAGAAGATTAAAATACAATAAATGTAACAGAAAGAGGGTCTTCAGAGAGTATACCCTTTAAGTTTATGCTTAAGTCAATAAAGATTTGTGGTAATGAAAAACCAAATGAGGCACAAGAGCAATCCATGATGAGTACAACAAGAAGAGGATTTTCAGAAGATATATTCCTCAAGTTTATGCCTAAACTGATAACTTTATTCTTAACCCAAAACTAAGCTTGGTGAAAGAACAACCTATTTCTTTTCCCATGAAACCTATAATAATTTTAGTCATTAGCCCATTCTTTTATCATAGTAATAAGGTAGTACCATACAACTATGATTATAATGTCATGGGACAAGAATCAAATGACTATTAGGTTGTGAATGACCCAAATGCCACTAGTACTGCAAATATAACTAGGGTAGGTGGAATGACGAGGAGTGAGAGATGTTATACTTCCAAAATGAGAAAGAAGGCTTGAAAAAAAAAGCTAAAAAAAAAAAAGATGTTGGTAGAAAAAGATAAGACTCATTTTGTACTGGCTCAAGATGCACGATATAAAAAACTTGTAAATAAAAAAAAAGCTTGTGAATTTTTAAAGTTGATCTAACACAGTGAATATAGTGTAGTAAAGCAATTATACAAAATGCCTGCTCGAATTTCTTTGTTGTCACTATTATTGAATTCTGAACTGCATTGAAATGCCTTATTGAAAATGTTGAATCAAGCACATGTGGATTGTAATATCTTTGTTGAGAATGTTGATCATATTATAGGGAGTATTATGGCTCTGAATTTCATAACTTTCAATGATGATAAGATTTCATCAAAAGGACTGGGTAGTACCAAGGCCCTCCATATCATTACTATGTGCAAAGGCCATATCATAGCTAAGGTTTTTATTGACAATGGCTCTTCAATCAATGTCATGCCCATGATAACCTTAATAAAATTACCTATTGATGTGTCACATATGAAGACCAGCCATATGGTAATGAGGGCTTTCGATGGGTTTTGAAGGGATTATAGAATTCCAAGTCATGGACATTTCGCTATCTTATAGCTATCCGCTAGGATGACCATGGATTCATATGACAGGAGCTATCTAATCATTTTTGCATAAAAAAGTAAAGTTTATAGTTGAGGATAAATTGATTAGTGTTTCTAGAGAAGAGGACTTATTGGTAACCAAGCCTATGACTACTGTATATATAGAGGCTACAGATGATGTTAAGAATTGATGGTTGAGATGTTAAAGATTAATAGTAAACAGAAAAACTCATAAAGAAGATAACTTACAAAAATTTGAATAATGATAGAATATGATTATTGGATTAAAAAAGATAAAAGTTTACCACCAAGACTAAACACTAAGGGATATAGAAACACCACTCTAAGAATTCTAATCAATGATACAGAATAATAGAAGTTTACCACTCTAAAAAATCCACTTAAGAGATATAAAACTTGAACAACAATCTAAAATATTATTTAAAGGTAACGAAAACTCTATTTTACCTTCTACCAAAGAATAACAAAAAATAAATAGGCTAGAAACATCTCTCAAAGCATGGAAACTTCACAAATTGAATTTGCTTAAATCGTGCCTAAAATCATAATATTTGTATGTGAACACAATAATCTGTAATGTGAATGCAATTATCTGTCTATTTACTCTTACAAATTACATGATAATGAATCTTATCATAATCTTATCCATCTTTAAGTTTTTTTTTCGGCTAGTGTGAACATAATCTTTTTATTCTTGCCCATCTTATTTTTGCATTTGTTTAGTGGATTTGGACCAAAGATAAGCCCATCTTATTTTTGGATAAGTCTTTCGTAGTTTCTACCTTTCGATGCTATGATTTTTCATTGGCCTCCTCTTTTTTTGAAGAACAGGTACTTTCGTTTCTCCCACTCAAGCTCTTACCCTAAGGCTTAGCCTTTACCCTTGGGCTATGGAGACTTAGTACACTTAACCTCAACCATTGACTTAAAAATGGCAATACTCATACTTCAAGTCTTATACCCTACCTTTCACTTGGCTCTTACCTATGGCTTTTACATTTCTTCAAAATCCTTTCATATTGAGCCTAGCACTTGTATGAGATCTTTGGTACCCTCAAACTAGCTTCTATGGATGATAATCTCTCCTTTGAACTAGCTTTTCACCCCTTACACGTGGGTGGGTGGTCCTAATGCACATCACCTGGCACTCAACCACAAATATGAAGCTTAAACTAAAGATCTCCCACACATTCTTAAGAACATTTAAGCATCCTTATGCCCTACTCTCAATACTTACGACCATAAATGCTCGTAGCATACAACCTCACATGTAAGTTAATAACACAAGTGGCACACTAGCACATAAGCTCTTGCGTTCACCTATTCGACACCAATTTTGGTTATAATGAAGGTTTTGATCCCTCCACGATCGAAACCTACTTTGATGCTAACTTCGATTGGAACTAGCTTTGATACTAACTATCATAAATCAGGGGTTTAAGCCTAGCACTCGTGCGACCTTAGGCTGAAAACTACTACTCATGTGCCTAAGTCAACCTTTTTTTTAACTCAGTGTCAAAAACTTATACCGTGCACTCCACTAGTTCCCTAAGAGCTTAGGAAAAAGTTAGGAATGAGAGTTAAAGCAATTGTATTTCTATTTGCTTGATGCTATGTACAATTTTTCAATGACTTTACAATACGTCTATCCCTAAATCTTTAAATATGGCTAAGTCTATGACTTGGTTCCTCTTTCTTTTCTCTTGTTGTTTCTTATAAATGAGAGAGAAGGCTTTTATTTATACTTAAGCCTCCCCAACACATATGGCCCTTATTGATCCAAATGTGTGGCCCTCATAGGCCTTTTAGACCATTCCATTATCCCTATACACTTTCTAGGTTAGTTAGGGCCTTTATAAAATCTAGCTAGTTTTAGGCTCCCTATTGAGCCTCGAGTTTGGAAGAGTTCAAGCACTCTTGTTGAGTGCCTTAACATAGTAGGTTCCAAAACCTTTCTCGTCTAGTCATTACTTTACTGACAACTAGAGCCTTTCAGAACCTTTCTTGTTTAGGCGTTTTGGTACCCGTTATTGTTACCACATCAAGCCCTTCTAAAACCTTCAGTGCTCGCACACCTAGCTATTGTCTCCATTTCTCTCGACTCTTTTACGCTCACATACCTAGCCTATCTCAAGGGTAATTTAGAGCCTTTTATGCCTGTTTTCCTATGCCATTCTTTTAGGGCATTATAGATTTTTCTAACAAACAGTCTCTATTCTCGACACTAGGTTGCTCACTTTACCATGCTTTCACACCTTAGCCTAGGCTCTGGTCCACACACTTGGGCCTCATATATGCCTTTAAGGCCTTGGTCTTGATCATTCCCAATCTTTCACTAATACTAACTCAAACAAGCTGTATTTTTTTACCCACTTGGCTTAGGACTTACGCATAAATTGTGACACATGCACATGCTTTGACCACCATTGAGACATATTAGCCCTTGGTCTTGACACAAATGTTGACCACTATAAGTACAAACTGGCCTTTGCTATGGGTTATTGCCTCAGACACCATTAATAAATGCTAGCACTTGGTGTCACATGTGTACCATGACTTTCCCACCATATTTCTATCTTTTTGAAAGTACTTATCTACCCCTTAAATGTCATCGACACCGAATGTTGTTTGGTGCATGTGTCACAGACTTTGGTCTTAAGCTAAACTCTATATAACCCTAGTCATTAGGCCAAAGGCAAGCCTACTTAGGTGTCATGCATCGTCACCCCCTTCAATCCCTCGCCCATTGGGCTTCGGGTGAAGGAGGCAAAAGATGGCGTTTTGTGAACACCATGCTTGAGCCCTAGAGTCTTCATCACAACCTATACCATTGTTCTAGGCTAGTTTTTTACAACTTAAGCTTTTAGTATGCCTCAAGGCTTAGTCCCTTTGGTTGTCAGATCCTGTCATGCTAGAAATGAAACTGCTCTTCAACTCAAAAAGAAACCCTAGGTCTAGACCAACTTGTAGACCATGACATATGCACATGCCTTAACCACCATCAAAACATATTACCCTTTGGTCTCAGTAGATGCTTCGGCCACCATCAGCATATATTGGCCTTTTGTGCAAGTAATTCCCTTAAACACCATCAGCATATGCTAGGCCACGTACCACACATAGGTGTTCTAGGCCTAGGCTATGCACTATGTGCACTATGACTAAGTAGTAGGTAGGTTCAGGCACATTTTCATCTTTCTACCAAGCCAATGCCATTTTTATGGTTTGTAAATTCATATAATTGCTCACTATACCTACACTTGGGTTTGGCTCAATTCTATTGAACTTAAACATCATGCTTGAGCCTCTGAAGTCTTGATCATTGCGTGTAGTACTATTTTGGGCTAGTTTCCCATGGCCTAAGCCTCTAGTACACCTCAAAGTCTGGACTCTTTGGCTGTCGACCCTGTCTCATTAGAACTAAAATTACTTTTCGACTTAAAAAAAACCTCTAGGCTTGTACCAGCTTATAGATTATGACATATGCACATACCTCGAACACCATTATCACCTAATGACCCTCAACACATGCACTTACCTCGACCACTATCAAGACATGTTGGCACTTGGTTTTGGCATATACATTGACCATCATCTACATATACTAGCCCTTAGTGCAAGTTATTACTTGAAACACCATTATCAGATGCTGGCATTTGGTACGGCATATGTATCGTGACCCTTCTACCACTCTTTTATTCTTCTTAATCACTTGTCTGCCCATCAAGCATCATTGGCACAAAATGACGCTCGGTGCATATGTCATAGGCTCTATTCTTAAGCCAAACTCTATGTGGCTCTAGACAAGGAATTGACTTCATGTGTCTAAGTCAACTTACAAAACTCAAGTGCTCAACATAATTTTAGTTTGTCAAAGATTGTGCTATGATACTACAAAAGTCTCCAAATCTGATCCTTCTAAGACAATGTTCAAGCATACCCATAATTGAGTCTGATGTGTGCCCACACCTCGATCATTAGTGCCTTTGCCTGGATTTGACTGTATGCCCATGTATCACTCATCAGCACTAGCACTTAGGTTTGGCTTAATTTTACCAAACTTAAACACCTGGCTAAGCTTTTGGAGTCTTGATTACTGTGCATACTACTATTCTATGTTAGTTCCACATGACCTAGGCCTCTAGTAAGTCTTAAAGCCTAGTCCCCTTATTATTAGACCTTGTTTTAAGGCCTAGTCCCTTACTGTTAGACCATTTCTCATTAAAATAGGAATTACCTTTGACTCAGAGAGAACCCTTGGGCTTAGACCAGTTTACGGATGGTGACACATGCATATGCCTCGAACACCATCAGGACTTGTTCACCCTTTATCTCGAATGCTTTAACCATCATCAACACATGCTAGCCCCTGGTGTAGGTAGTTCCTTCAAACACCATCGGCACATGCTGGGTTACACACCATGCATAGGTATCTTAGACCCGGGCCATGTACCATGATTAGGCAGTAGGTGGGCTTAGGCATATCTTCATATTTTTACTGTGCCAATGCTATTTTTATAGCTTGTAAATTCATATAATGGTCCTCTAAACTTTCATATGAAGTTTCATGGCAATATGACTCATTTTCTACTTTTCATGATTTTTAAAATTATTTTAGTTTGGGTTTTTTAAAATTTTTAAAGAAGGAGTTTTGGCCCCAAAATTGGCATACCTGATCTTTATATTTTTGTTAGCATCCACAAAAAATTTTAACTAAAAAATCAAAGTGTAGAAGATTTTGTGGTCATTTGAAAAAAAGGTCTCTATTTTAGACACTTAAGTGGCTACTAGCTGTAAACCTAGAAAAACTCTTATGCTTTTTAAAGGGGTATGAGTTATTAAGGTTCCTTGGGGGATAAAAGACCAATATAAAGACCAAGGGCTAGCACCCATTACACATCATATGTGCAAACCCCTGACTCTTCACCCTCAATCGTAAGAACCTCCAATGTCGTCGGTCAGGTTCTCTAATGATGATCCAATAATGGTGCCTTAAGCAAAAAAATGTGGCACCAACATATGCTCAAGCCCAGCATATGCACCATACCTAGAATCCAACTTCGACCAAGGCCTCAACCATTACTAGTACATGCTGGTGCATGGTGTAGGCATATGCCTCAACCATTATCGACACAAGCTGACCTTTGGTACAGGCACTTGCGTCAACCACCATCGACACAAGCTGGCAATTGGTATAGGCACTTGCCTTAACCACCATCGACATATGTTGGCCTTTAGGGTGGGCAAATGCCTTGATTAGCATTAGCTTAATTTGGACCTAGTGTAGGTACATGCCTCAATTAACATTGACAGAAAATGGCTTTAATATGGGTAGTTACCTCGAACACTATCAACGCATGCTGGCCCTTGCTACGAGCACTTGCCTCAAACACTATCAGCACATGCTAGGCTTTGGTGTCCGCACATGCCTCAACCACTATTAGTACCACAAATCTTTGGTGCAAGATATGCCTATTTGAAAAAAATGTCTTCATTTTAAACACTTGAATGTCTACTGCTAACATATTTATAAAATCTATCATGCTCCTTAAGGGGTGGTTATCTAAGCCCCTTTCTCCCTTCATTGGGGGAGTAGATGTGTGTGATGGGCTTATCATTGTATACATCCACGACAACATCTCTGAGTAAAATCTAGGCCATGCATCCTTTTGGCCGTGTATCTGATGACTGATTGCTTTAGTGACCTGAAAGTGCCCATGGCCTCGATCAATTAGCGTGCATATGAAAAATGGGCTCAGCTATGTCAGGCTTAAGCCTGTGCCTATGGTTAATGTTACCCTAAATTCTATACAAAGTCCTTGAATCGAGCAATGGCTCCTTAAGTTGGTGTAAAAAGAAGCTGTAATCATGGGCTTGGTTAAGCCAAATCTCTCAAGTGTTTGTTAGCCTCATGGTCCCTTTCTATCGATCATAAAAATACCTTAGCCTGGCCAAGCCCGTGCATGTGTCACAAACTACAAGCAAGTCTTAGACTAAAAGGGTTACTGATGAGATTTGCTCAAGATGGTACAGGCAAAACACTAGGAAAGATCATGACTAAAGTTTTAAAGGTACATACTTTACCTAAGTGTGCAAGCCAAGGCTAAGGTCAGAGTGCGAGAGTACACTCAAGGTGAGTTACATAGTGCTAAGGATAAGGATTGCTCGTTGGAAGGTTCTAGAAAGCCTCAAGATATGGCATGGGTAGTTAAGCATAAAAAGGCTTGAAATTGCCTAGAGATAGGCCAGGCGTGCAGGCATGGAAAGGTTTAAAGAAGCCTCAAAGTAAGCTAGGTACATGGGCATAAAAAAGTCTGAAAAAGTCTAGAGGCAAACCAGGTGCACTAGCACCAAAAGTCCCAAAAGGTCTAGGTGTGGGCATAGTGATAGGCACTATAGTGCCTAGATGAAAAAGCCTCTAAAAGACCCTAGCTATAGGCAGAGTGGCATCCAGATGGAAAAGGCTTTGAAACTCGCTAGATGTAGGCACTCGGTGGGATTACCTGGACTTTTTTAGACCCAAGAGCTCAGTAGGGCACCTGAAATCAGTAAATCTCTAAAAAGGCCTTAGCTAACCTTATTGGAGCTTGGGCACCCTAGAAGGCCCTTAATGGCCATACACTTGGATTTATTGTAATCACAAGTACCAAGAAGGCTCAAGTATAAATAAAAGAGTCTTCCCCTTATTTGTACATAAGCAACAAGTGACAATATAGAGAAGCAAGAGTGTAAAGCAATAAGGACTTAGGCCTTGAGAGCTTTTGTAAAGAACAAATTGAAATTGTTCTCCAAGAACAAGTGTACATACTTCATCAAGTAAATATACTTATCTTGCCTAAACCATTTCCTTTCTAACTTTCTCATAAACACCTAAGAGGTTAAGTTGAATTCCAACATAAGTGCATAGCACAGTTGGTTAGTGTATAGAATAGAGTCGATTAAAGGCTTACTTAGGCATACTGATGGTAGTCTATTAAAGGCTTATTCAAGGAAAAAATGCGAGACTATTGTTAGAAGTTCTTGGAACTATCATTTGTGGTTCCCAACATAGACGAGCAAGAAACCTTATTTCACTTCCTCGATCAACTAAAGCCACGGGCACAAATCAAGTTAAAGCAATGTAAGGTCCAAGACTTGAGTCAAGCAATTATGATTACCGAATCATTGGTTGAGTATACGTGCACTAAGTCTCTTGAGCCTAAGATAGCAACTTGACTGGGAGAGAAAAGAGTAGCAGCTCCTCCTTAAAGGATGAAATAAGGAAAAGCCTCAACATCATAAAGCAAGGGCCAAAGAGCCTAACACGGACAAAGGTAAGAAGGCCATTACCTTAAGGGGTGGTTTAATTTGTGAAATCTTAGATTCTGAGAGAAAGTGTGATCCTCGAGAAAGTATGATACCTGGGGTTTTCTTTTATTTTTTGAACATCACATGTACAGATTCACTTGTTTGGTGTCGAAGAATCCACATATATTAATTCCTAAATAATAATCATAATCTCCTTAACATATGTAATGATAACTTTTTATTAGCTTTTATTAATAATAAATACCCAAACAACAAATGATACCTTTAATAGAAAAAGAAGATAAATATTTTATTTGATTGCTATTTTTATTTATAAAATATTATCAATAAAAAATATTAAGGATTATTTAAGGCGTTTTTAATTGGAAAATGCTTCAAATAATCCCCTTTATTTTTTTAAAAGCTTAAGTCCAAAAAAGCTTTAAATAATGCCTTTTAAAAAATATAAGGGGATTATTTGATACATTTTTTTGACAAAAAAATACCTTAAATAATCCCCTTTAAAATGTATCAAAAGATTATTTAAGACGCTTTTGGTTCAAAAACATTTTAAATAATCCCTTTTAAAATTTTAAAAAGCATTATTAAAGACGTTTGTGGTAAAAAAATCTTAAATAATACTCTTCAAAAAATTAAAGGATATTATTTAATTGAATGAGATTATTTAAGGCGTTTTTGGACTAAAAATGCCTTAAATAATACCCTTCATTACTTATAAAATTTAAGAGATTAAATACAAAAAAAATTGGAGTAGTTTAGTTGGTTAGAGCATATAGCTATTAACCATAAGGTTATAGGTTCAACTTCTTTTTCTAGCACTTTAATGTTTTGCTAAATTTTTTATTCAGGTCAAATTTGGAAATAACACTACTTTTCCTTTCAAAATCCTAGAACATCATAGGGAGATGTAGGTTTTTGATTCTAAGACTTTAGATACTATTAAAAATCTATCACTTTCCCTCATAATTAGATTACCCTAAACCAAATGTTGGAATCAAATACCCACTAGTAAGATTTCAAAAAAAATTTTATGGATTCCCCTAAACCAAATGCCATCTAAGTTGCTTCTTGTGTTTGGGATCACATAGGCCTAAGGACTGCCTATAGCAGAAAAAACTTGTAGCCATTGTGAAGAATTATAAGGAGCCCAATGGTTAGAATAGTGGTAACCATCAGCACCTTGAAGACTCTACAAGAACATTGAGGTTAGGTGCTATTTGGTTAAACCAAGAGGAGCGAACATTTCAAGTTCTCAATGAATGCGATAATGGCATGGCCATAGAGAGCCACCAATCATCCCAACAGGATTGATGAAGTGTGGCCATAGAGAGCCACCAGTCGAACCAAAAAGATCAGTTTGACCCTTCCCATCAGAGTGCGTAATGGTTGACTTTTATGAAAAAGTAGTTTAATAGCAGCTGTGTTAGCATCAAGCAATAGAAAAAGATTATCATGATTGCGTGCCAAAGACCATCGGGATGAGGGACAGACATCATTCAAGCATGCACGTGTAACAAAAGATCGACATTCCCTTAGCAAAAAAGATGTTGCTAAAACAAGTGAAAGAGAATGTCATGGACCGTATACGAGTCCTAGACCACAAGGGTTGCATGACAAGACTTGCTTGAGATTGAACAAGCGAAGCAATAGGAAAGATTGAGACTAAAGTCCTAAAGGCATATAATTTACGCAAGTGTACAAGCCAAGGTCAAAGTCAGAGTGCAATAGTACACTTAAGATGAGTTGTATGGTGCTAGGGATAAGGACTACTCATTGGAAAGTTCTACAAAACCTTAAGATATGGCATATGTAATCAGGCACAAAAAGGCTTAAAACCACATAGAGATAGGCCATAAACATGGGCATGGAAGGGTTTAAAAAAGCCTGGAGATAGGCCAAGTATGTGGGCATAGAAAAGTCTAGAGAAGCTTGTAAGTAGGCCAAATGCATGCACTAAAAGTTCTAGAAAGGCCAAACACAAGCATAGTGATGGGCACTGTAGCGCCCAAGTGAAAAAGCCTCTAGAAAACCCTAGCTGTGAGTAGAGTGACACCCAAATAGAAAAGGCATTAGAACTCGCTAGTCATAGGCATTCAGTGAAAGTGCTCAAACTTTTCCAAACCCAGCTGCTCGATAAGGAGCTTGAAACCAATAGACCTTTAGAAAGGCCTTAGCTAACCTTGCTAGAGCCTAGGCACCCTAGAACTATTTAAAAGGCCCTTAATGGCCTTATACTTAGATTCATTATAACCATAAGTACCAAGAGGCCTCAAGTATAAATAGGAGAGCCTCCTATTCATTTATATATAAGCAATAAGTGACAACATAGAGAAACAATAGGGTGAAGCAATAAGGACTTAGGCTTTTAGAGCCTTTGTATAGAACAAATAGGGATTGTGTTCTAAAAGCAAGTGTACAAACCCTATCAAATGAATATAATACTTTTGCTTTAACCATTTCCTTCCTAGCTTTATCCTAAACTCCTAGGAGGTTAAGTTGAGTTCTAGCACAAGTGTACAGCACAGTCGATTAGTGCACATAATAGAGTGAATTAAAGGTTACTTAGGCATACAGATAGTAGTTTCCTGCCTAAGGTCACATCATAGCTAAGTTTAAGCTTTTAGCCTATAACCTATGTAGTCGATGCTGCTCAAGACCCTAAAAATAGTTTTTGATCGAGAAATGTCACTCTAAGATGATGATAGTAAAGTTTGTGTGTACGATCTCAGCCAAACCAAGCATCAGTGGTGTCATGCCATTGTTGCCTATTTGATGACAAGGGCAATCTCATGGCCATTGCTTGCGTTTTTCCCATGCCAAGCGGTTGTGGCATGGCCTCCTATGTCATTTCCTTCATTCGCTCATTGAGTAATCGATTGGGTGGGTTATGGACTCGTGTGTGTGGATACTGTTACTTGCACACTATAGGCTAATTTTGAAAATTCATTTTAAATTTTGAAAACCAAGCAAGATTCTCTTTCAAATTTTTAATTGGTAGTTTAATGTGTGTCAAAGTTTGCCAATATGATTGAAACATCCAAAATTGTTTTGATGATCATAGACCCAAAAAAAGCTTGAACTTTCTTTCTCAAGCAGCCTTTATTTCACGTCTTAAGGCATATTGACTAAAAAAAGCAAAATTCATTCTTGTCTAAGGTAATTTATTTTATGCATTAATACCTTTTTCCCTTATTTACTAAAAATGTAGACAATTTGAAACCAAGATAAGCCTTTTTTATAAACTGTACAATCAAATTTAAAAACGTCCCATATAACTTGATTTTCACCGTCATAAGAAATTTGAGTGGAAAACAAGATGGGGCATCAGTCACACAAAAATAATTGATGGTTATAATACAAAAATAAATAATAAATAATAACAAAAAGAAGCATTTTATCTCTTTCTTCAAATAATTTTCTCTTTTAACTAAGTGATTGTGTTTAAAATGATGAATGGATATCTTTCTCTATCCTTCGCATATAAAAAATTTATCCACTTGTTACCCATTTGAGCCTATTAAATTTCTTGTTCCAAAATGAACCCTAGCTAAGGATCATCTTTTACAATAGGGGGCAAAATAAAGATATCTTCAAAAGACCAACTTTAAGGAAAATGTTTGATATTGAGAACATCTAACATACACCTCAAATATAAGAGTTTGAGGTAAAAAATGAATGAGGCTTCAGTTAGAATCCTAAGAACTTAGGAAAGTAGTTTGCTAATGATGAAATCAAATGTTAAGAAAAAAAAAAGAAAAAAAAGAAAGAGCAAAGAAAGACAGGCATGTACCTCAAAAATGAGGGTTTAAGCTAAAAAAATGAATAAAGTTATAGTTTAAATCCCAAGAAATTCAAGAAAATAGATTGCCAAAGTTAAAGTTAGATGTTTCCAAAAAAGGAATAAGGATTCAGGGCAAAAAGTGAATAAAATTTTAGTTACAATCTCAAGTAAAAAAAAGATAGAATTCAAGAAAGTAAAATGCTAAAGTTGAAGTTAAATGTTTTCAAAAAAAAAAAGTAAAAAAGAAAAACATGCACCTCAGAGATGAGAGTTTAAGGTAAAAAAGTGAATACAGTTTTATTTAGAATCCTAAATAAAAAGGAAGAAAGAATTCAAGAAAGTAGAATACTAAAGATGATGTTGAATGTTTCCAAAAAATAAAAAGTAAAAAAGAAAGACATGTACCTTGAAGATGAGGATTCAGGGTAAAAAGTGAAAATAGTTTCACTTAGAATTTTAGGTAAAAAAAGAAGATAGAATTCAAGAAAATAAAATACTGAAGTTGAAGTCAAATATTTTCAAAAAAGAAAGAGCAAAGAAAGAAAAACATAAGATTTTTTGTCCAGAGAATGCTTCATAAGATCCTTAGCCTAATTACCTTAAACAAGATATTTTAAGCCTATTTATCTATTCTTTCAGAACCTTGAACCTTGGCTTACATTACATTCATTGAAAAATCTATTTTAGTTAAATGTGGACACTTAAATTGAAGAATTATGTCCTTGAAAATTTGTATATACTTGTTAGTATTTGGCAAGATTTTACCAAGTTTTTCATTGGTAGAAAATATAGCTCTAAGGTGAAAACTCAAAAGGGCAATTTAGAGCTAGAGCCACTCTTGAGGCCCCAAAAAAATTTTAGAGTTCAAGGTTCTATCCAAAATAAAAAGTCATGATGCAAAACCTTTTAAAGGATCAGTACCCATTAAAAACTTTGCATTTCACTAAAGAGTAAAAATAAAAAGCCAATCTTTTTCTCTTCTTAAATCTTTTTTGAAAAATAATAGTTAGTGTTGACCTACATTGAAGTATCACATTAAGCCATGCTTGATTTTCAATAAAAGAAAATTCTTTAGAAAAATTATCTCTTTCATAAGCCCAAGAGAAATCCTTGTAACCCTTGTCAAGCTTTTCTTAAAATATGCACTAGTGAAAAAAATTAAATTGTCAATTATCCTATTCACAAGCATTCCAAATAGTAATCATCAATTTTCAAGAGATTCAAGAGTTATGGGTTTTTTAACTTTTTTCATTGATTACGAATATACTTTATGTATGAAAATTTTGTGATTACTTTTGAAAAGTTCAAAGATTATTTGAGCATTTTGTACAAAACAGTGAGATCATTTTTGGTGAAAAGTAAACATTAAAAATTTGAAGAGAGATATTTCAAAAAATTAATAATAAAAAGAGTTTTTGCATTTGCATTACTTGTATTCACATTCACATTTATATCATGAGAAAGACATTTGACCTGCATGTTGCAAAAAAAATTGCATTTGCATCATGAGAAAGACATTTAATCTGTATGTTGCAAAAACAAAAATGACATTCGCATTTACATCCTTGTATTTACACTTGTACATGCATCATGAGAAAGACATTCGTATTCACATCTATGTCATGAAAAAATCGCATTTGCTGCATGTTGAAAAAAAAAAAACATTTGAATCACTTACATGTGCATCATGAGAAAGACATTTGATCTCTATGCTGTAAAAATAAAATAGACATTCGCATTTACATCACTTGTATTCACACTTACATGTGCATCATGAGAAAGACATTTGTATTCACATCTACATCATGAAAAAATTACATTTGCATCATTTACATGTGCATCATGAGAAAGATATTTGATCTACCTGCTAAAAAAATAAAGATATTTACATTTGCATCACTTGCATCTATATCATAAGAGACATTCGCATTTACATCATCAGCATCATAACCAAGGCATTTTCATTTGCATCATAAGAAAAACATTTACATTTGCATCATTGCATCTATATCATAAAAAAATATTTGTAAGGGCATTTACATAAAAGGAACATTGGCATTTGCATTATGAAAAAAGTCACCTATATTTGCATCAAGCATTCACATAGACATTCGTACTCATATTATTTAATGAAAATAGATATTTGTATTAAGATTGTGTTTGTCAACTTTGTAAATATTAAAAAAAGAAGAAATGAAATGAAATAGAAACATTTTAAGTAGTAAAAAAAAAGAAGAAAAAGAAAAAAATGAGAGAAAAGAAAAAATAAGAAGTTTTTTACAAAAGAAAAAAAAGTCTATCAAACAAAAGAACCTAAAAGGAAAATAATCTATCAATTCAAAAGACAAGAAAGGAAGAGTCTACCAAGAAAAAATGAAAAGGGAAAAATAAAAAATAAAATAAAAAAGAAAAGCAAAAATCAAAAAATGAAAAATGAAAAATGAAAAACGAAAAACAAAAAACAAAATAAAAAAATAAAAATAAAAAACGAAAAACGAAAAACGAAAAATGAAATATGAAATATGAAAAACGAAAAACGAAAAACAAAAAACAAAAAACAAAAAACGAGAAATGAAAGTTGAAAAAAAAAAGAAAAAAAAAGGAAAAATAGCCAAAAAAAAAAAGACAAGAAAAAAAAAAGAAGTCTATCATGAAAATAATGAAAAAGAAATAAAAAAAAGAGAAAATAATTTAATAAGAGACCAAAATATCATAAAGGTTTGAAGAGTTGAAAGTAAAATGATTTGCAAAAAGTGGAAGGGTTGATGAAAAAATAAATGAAAAAAGATAAGATATGATACAAGATAAGAACTAAGCCTAGTCAAGTTGGCATCCAGATCAAACTAAGCCTAATCAAACTGGCACCCAGATTAAACTAAGCCTAGTCTTGCTGGCACCCAAATCAAACTAAGCCTAGTCTAGCTAGCAATCAAATCAAACTAGTCCAATTTAGGTATCACCCAGATCTCTAAAACCTTCAAGCATAATTTGTAAGACTTTCGGGCATAATTTTTTAAATTTTCGGGCAAAACATTTTAAAATTTCAAAGTTTCAATGCCTCTAATTAAAGAAGCATTCAAAGATATCAAGATTTGTAAGATCACTGATCATAATTTCTCAGTCCTTCGAACAGGATTCATAAGTCTTCTAAGTTGAATTTGTTTTAGTTATGATATTTGTGAGACTTTTGGGATGATCTCTTGTTTTTTTTCAAAAGTTGTTGAGTTTTTCTATTTTCAGGTGATTAAATTTGTTGATTAAAAAAATAAAATAAAAAAAAATCAAAATAAAAAATGAAAAGAAAAAGAAAAAGAAAAAGCAGAAGCATAAAAAACTTATAAAAATTTTTGAACTGTTAATTTCAAACAAATTTGTTGTCTATGTCTTTGCCCTATTTCTGATTCTCAGTAATGTGCGAAAAAGGGTAGTTATAGACATCCAATTTTGTCTAGACTGACTTGAATTTGTTCGATTTTTAAATTTGATTTTAACATTTCAATTTCGGCTAACTTAATTGGATTTAATTAAATTAAGCTCATTCATATTTGCCCTAAATTAATCATTTTCGAATTGATTTGCATAATTTGAAGTTTGACCTACTTTAATTCGGATCGATTCAGCTTTGTTCAACTTTTACATTTGATTTGAACAATTGAATTTGGGCAAATTTAAGAGTTTTAATTAAATTGACTCATTTAGAGTTTAGCTCAAATTAATTGTCAAATATAATTTTATTTGGATCAAGGCTTGATTTAATTGGGATTAATTCAAAATTTAGCTATTTGGTCTTGAAGGCTTGATAAACGACAGTCCAAATTAAATTTCAAAGCCTAATTTTATTTTTGTTATTGGTCTTATCTTCGTTATTTGATGAATTAATTAAAAAATAAAAAATAAAAGAAAACAAAAATACAGAACATGAAGAAGTGGCCAGCAGTTTGTTGCCATAACAAGCCAAATTACCTAATACTGTTCCACCACTCTACACCCTGCCACAACAGGTTTTCCACTACCCATAATTTTTGTCCATAATAAGAATTCATAGATTAAAAAAAC